>NC_068405.1:10438027-10738027 GCF_023724105.1 Carassius gibelio | reverse complement strand
GAAGAGCAACAAGAGATTTGAAGCTCATAGCAGACGCGCCCAGGAGATGATTCGCTCTGTGATTGGCTGAATGTTACTTCACTCAAATCTAAGTAACAAATCAGAGAACACTACAGGAAATATTCACGCTGGATCCTAAAAAAAAAAAAAAAAAATTAGCAGGGGTCAGAATCACCAGCTGTTTCTAAAAGTGCGGGGGACGTGTCCCCCCCGTCCCCCCCGGTTGCTACGCCCCTGCCAGCTGCCACGATGTTGAAAATATCCTCTAGCAATTCAAGGCATTTTTTGGCAGGGTCAAAAAAGACCCCCCCGGGCGCCGCCGGTGCTGCAGTCAGCTAACAGTGTGCCTTTCCTTTTGCATAGTGGTTGATGATATAGGCCACAGTCCTCAGGCTGATATCCCTTTGGTTTGCAAAGATATACAGCAGCTGTCAGTAGTGCACTTTCAGACAGGTGGTAATTTGATATCACATCAGAAGTAAAATGGTGTATGGCTGGATTTCAGGTTTAAGAGTTTCTCTTTCCATCGCCATTGTTTTACAGCCTCACATGTTAACAGATGTGTGGAGTAAAAGGGTGATCTCACCTGTTTGGATGAAAACGTAATTGATTTCTACATCCCATATAACTCTGCTTTGTGCCTCCATGCTTCAGTTTATCTAAAGTTGAAGATTAAGAACCAAAAGTGTGGAAAAATTGGTATATACTGTATTTTCATTAAAGGCAGGGTAGGTGATTTGGTTCAAAGTTGAAAGTCTCTTCACATCCCAAAAGCAATTTAAATGGCATAAATGCATCTATATGCATTTATACCATCTGTAAAAGCCATAGGACATGTTCGTCCAATCATATCCCTTGTTTTGATGGCTATGATAAGCTCCTGTCTGCCTGTCAACATAAAGTATGTAGTTGGGTCTACATATATTTGGACACAGGCACAATTTTTATTTTTTTTAGCTGCTGACCAAAACATATTCAAGAGCTTCGCTCCCCTCCGTGAGGCGGGATGTGACGCTGTGATCATCAGAGACTCCATCATCCGACACGTCCGTGCTACTTTAGCCGAAGGTAAAGTGCACACTCATTGTTTCCCTGGTGCTCGTGTTCTCGATGTTTCTGTGCAGACACCCGCTATCCTGGCCGACAAAAGCCCCAGAGCGGTCGTGCTTCACGCCGGGGTTAACGACACCACACTGCAGCAGACGGACACGCTAAAGAGGGACTTCAGGAGCCTGATAGAGACGGTTCACAGCACGACGCCCGCGGGGACGATCATCATGTCAGGACCACTGCCCACGTATCAGCGAGGACACGGAAGGTTCAGTAGACTTTTTGCTTTAAAGGAATTGTTGTTGTCATGGTGTAAAGAACAGAAACTGCTATTTGTTAACAACTGGAATCTTTTCTGGGAGCGTCCTAGACTGTTTCGCTCTGATGGCCTGCGCCCCAGCAGAGTCGGAGCGGAGCTGCTCTCAAACAAAATCCCCAGGACACTTCGCTCCATGTGACTAGTAAGCCAATTCTCAAATAACTATTATGAATTTTGTTCCACTGCTTAAATGATAAAAGTACTTGTGCTGTACAATCTATTAAGACCGTGTCTGTTCCCCGAATAGTGAGGTCAAAATATAAATTTAATGCAGGATCTAGAAAAAATCTTATTGTGATTAAACCAGAAACATGTAATGTAAATGAACGAAAAAACATTTTTAAAGTTTGGGCTCAGAAATATTAGATCACTCACACACAAAGCAGTTATTGTAAATTAAATGATCACAGATAATAGTTTTGATGTAATAGCTTGACTGAAACCTGACTAAAACCAAATGATTATTTTGGTCTGAATGAGTCTACTCCACAAAAATACTGCTATAAGCTTGAGCCCGTCAGACTGATCGTGGCGGAGGTGTTGCAACAATATATAGTGATATTCTCAATGTTACCCAGAAAACAGGATACAGGTTTAACTCATTTGATAAACTTCTGCTTAATGTTACACTGTCAGACATGCAAAAGAAATGTATCTCTTGCTCTGGCTACTCTGTATAGACCACCAGGGCCGTATACAGAATTCCTAAAAGAATTTGCAGATTTCCTCTCAGACCTTCTGGTTACAGTTGATAAGGCACTAATCATGGGAGATTTTAATATTCATGTTGATAATACAAATGATGCATTAGGACTTGCGTTTACTGACCTAATAAACTCTTTTGGAGTCAAGCAAAATGTCACCGGGCCCACTCATCGTTTTAAATCATACACTAGATTTAATTATATCGCATGGAATCAATCTTACTGCTATTGATATCATACATCAAAGTGATCGTGCATGCTGTGTATTACTGATATTAACTATATGTCTCAGTGTTACCGTCTGGGCAGAACTATTGTTCCAGCGACCAAAGACAGATTCGCAAATAACCTGCCTGATCTATCTCAACTGCTATTTGTAGCCA
Source organism: Carassius gibelio (assembly GCF_023724105.1). Taxonomy (NCBI): domain Eukaryota; kingdom Metazoa; phylum Chordata; class Actinopteri; order Cypriniformes; family Cyprinidae; genus Carassius; species Carassius gibelio. Next base: position 10,735,571 of record NC_068405.1, on the reverse strand, counting down.
AAAATACACATGAACTAGACGAAATGACTGACAACATGGGCACTATTTTCTCTAATACATTAGAAGCTGTTGAACCCATCAAATTGATAGGTTAGAAGGTTAGAGAAAAATGTACTGTGCCATGGTATAACCGTAATACTCATTCTCTCAAGAAAGTAACTCATAGTCTTGAACGCAAATGGAGAAAAACTAACTTGGAAGTTTTTAGAATTGCATGGAAAAACAGTATGTCCAGCTATAGACAGGCTCTAAAAACTGCTAGGGGAGAGCATATACACAAACTCATAGAAAATAACCAAAACAATCCAAGGTTTTTATTTAGGACAGTGGCTAAATGTCACCTGATTCAAATATTCCACCATCATTTAATAGTAATGACTTTATGAATTTCTTCACTGATAAAATAGATAACATTAGAAATACAATAGCGAATGTAGATTCTACAGCGTCTAATACTTCAGCTTCATCCATCACACCCAAAGATAAACTGCAGTCCTTTACAAATATAGGACAGGAAGAGCTAAATAAACTTATCACTGTATCTAAACCAACAACATGCTTATTACATCCTGTTCCCACTAAATTACTGAAAGAGTTGTTACCTGTAGCCGAAGAACCGCTTCTCAATATCATTAACTCGTCGTTATCTTTAGGACACATCCCAAAACCATTCAAGCTGGCGGTTATTAAGCCTCTTATTAAGAAACCAAAACTAGATCCTAGTGTACTGGCAAATTATAGGCCTATTTCAAATCTTCCATTTATGTCTAAAATTTTAGAAAAAGTTGTGTCTGCTCAATTGAGCTCCTTCCTGCACAAAAATGATCTGTATGAAGAATTTCAGTCAGGTTTCAGGCCCCACCATAGAACAGAAACTGCACTTGTTAAAATTACAAATGACCTGCTTCTTGCGTCAGATCAAGGCTACATCTCATTTCTAGTCTTACTTGATCTTAGTGCTGCGTTCGACACCATAGATCGTGACATACTCATAGATCGATTACAGAACTATACAGGTATTCGAGGGCAGGCTCTAAGATGGTTTAGATCCTACCTGTCCAATCACTACCATTTTGCTTATTTAAATGAGGAGTCATCTCATTTATCATCAGTAAAATATGGAGTGCCACAAGGATCCGTCCTATGTCCCCGTCTATTTTCAATATACATGTTGCCCCTTGGTAATATTAGAAAATACGGAATTAGTTTCCACTGTTATGCTGATGATACTCAGCTATATATCTCAACAAGACCAGATGAAACTTCAAAATTATCTAAGCTAATAGAGTGTGTTATAAATGTAAAAGATTGGATGACAAATAATTTTTTCCAATTAAATTCGGATAAGATATTAATTATTGGACCAAAAAACACTACACAGAATCTTTTAGATTACAATCTGCAACTAGACGGATGTACTGTTACTTCCTCTACATTCAGAAATCTGGGTGTTATATTAGACAGCAACTTGTCTTTTGAAAATCGTATTTCCCATGTTACAAAAACTGCATTCTTCCATCTTAGAAACATTGCAAAGCTACGAAACATGTTATCTGTTTCTGATGCAGCTAGTTCATGCATTCATGACCTCTAGACTGGACTATTGTAATGCACTTCTAGGTGGTTGTCCTGCTTCTTCAATAAACAAGCTACAGGTAGTCCAAAATACAGCAGTTAGAGTCCCTACCAGGTCAAGAAAATATGATCATATTACCCCAATTTTACAGTCTCTGCACTGGCTACCTATTAAGTTCTGTATCAGTTACAAATGATCATTACTTACCTATAAGGCCCTAAATGGTTTAGCTCCTGCGTACTTAACCAGCCTTATACCACGTTACAATCCATCATACTCCCTAAGGTCACAAAACGCTGGACTTTTGGTAGTTCCTAGGATAGCAAAGTCCACTAAAGGAGGTAGAGCTTTCTCACATTTGGCTCCCAAAATCTGGAATAGCCTTCCTGACAATGTTCGGGTTTCAGACACACTCTCTCTGTTTAAATCTAGATTAAAAACGCATCTCTTTCGCCAAGCATTTGAATAATATATCTTAAATTGTGAGTGTAGTTGCATCTGATCAAATGCGCATTTTTATTCTTTAGCTTTGGTTAAACTAATTAATTTTACTTTGTTGGATCAGTAGCTATGCAAATGATGTCTCTATTTTTTTCACCTGAGAAGAGATGATGCTGACCCTTAGAGGACCTCAGATGATGCTTTCCCTGAATCAACAAACATAACTAACAATTATTGCTGCAAGTATGACTGCATCATATAATAATTATAATTATTAATAATATTAATGATGTTCATCGTCTAGCTGACTACGTCTTGTATTAATTTTTCTACAAATCATGTCATACGTGCACAAACTGACAGTCGCCAATTATATAAGCTATTACTACATATTGTAGAAACATAATTTTCTGTAAAGTTGCTTTGTAACGATTTGTATTGTAAAAAGTGCTATACAAATAAACTTGAATTAAAAAAAAAATACAGTTATATGCCATGTGGGTGCACTTGGATGGGTTGAATGCAGAGCACAAATTCCAAGTATGGGCCACCATAGTTGGCCATATGTCCTTTTACTTTCACTTTACTCTGAACTCACATGATGTGGTCCAAGGATGATCAGAGAATCCTCTCCATAGTTAAGAAAAAACCTTTCCAGCCGAATGAAGAAGACTCTCCTAGGTAGGCATGTCACTGTCAAAGTCTACAATCAAGAGAAGGCTTCACGAGAGCAAATAAAGAGGTTTCACCACAAGGTGCAAACAAGGCCAGATTAGATTTAAAAAAAAAAAAAAAAAAAGCCAGACCACTTCTGGTAAAGCATTTTTGGATGGTTGAATGTGTCCCAGAATGATGGGAAGAAAAAAGTATGGGGAAGGCTTGGAACAACTCACGATCCAAAGCATACAACATCACCTGTGAAACATGCTTGAGCAGTGTGATGTCATGAGCATGCATGGCTTCCAGTGACTCTGAGTTACTAGTGTTTAGTGATGATGTGACAGAAGACAGAAGCAGCCGGTTGAATTCTGAAGCATATAGGGATATATAACGTCTGCCCAGATTCAGTCAACTGGAGCAAAGTTGGTTGGATGGTGCTTCATAGTACAAATGGATGATAAGCGACGACATACAGCAAAAACAACCCAGGAGTTTTTGAAGGCAAAAAAGTAGAATATTCTGCGATGGCCAAAACAATCTCCTTATTTCAACCTGACTGAGCATGCTATTGCTACTGTAGCCTCTGCAAAATCGCCTACCCTAGATTTAATTTATGTGTGTTAACATTACAAATTACATTTTTTTTTATTTTTATGAAATGTGCTGAAATTATGCTAACCTCTTGATTCCAGATGTTCATGCATCTTAATTTACGACCATTATTAAGGGTCACCTGGTTTCATAAATCATCCACAAGAACAATTGACAAGTTCGTTGATTTTAAGCTTGAAGTCATATCCAAGCACATGATAATGTGCTTCCTATCGTATTATGCAAGAAGAAAATGTCATTATAATTTTTTTTTAGTTCAGGAAATAAAGTTAATTTGACTACATAACTCTCCTGTAAGCATGTGGGTTTATTACTGCAATGACCAGTGCAACGCTAATCATATTACTCTTCCTTTACTTCTGGCCAGTTTCATTACACTCCAAACAAGCTCTAATGTGCCTGCTGAAGAATCCCATGGATGCCTCAAATGTAAATAATTGGAGGAATCAGGCCATCTAATCAGTCATCTGCTAGGCTTCTTAAAGAGAGCCAGATCACTACTCTCCATATGTTTGCAATGGTGAAACTCTGCCAGCTCTGTAAGATCTGTCGCTGTTAGGACACACATACATATTTCACATTTTCTATCTGAGCATTATTACAGCTAAAGCATTACTACAAAACCTTGAAACATGTATCACATTTCTTTATGCCTGTGGCACTTTTCCTGGGTTCAACACGCAGTCAAAAGAGGCCACGATCTTTTCTGAGTTCAGTTTCAGGGCATCACAAATGAGAATTTTATTACTGGCTGTAGTTTCTCTTACCTCATCTTACAGTCTCCAATAAATGGACAGTGAAAAGCATATAGTTGTTAGAGAAATATGATGGCTGACACATTTAATTTTATTGTACAAAAGGCATTGCTATTTTGTCGACCCTGATTTGAAAGCTTCTGCCCTGTTTTCATCTCAGAATCATGAAAACCTGCTAGGTCTGTTATCAGTGCCCTTAAAAATCTGTGATTATGTCTCACTCCATGTTGACTAAAACAGAGGCCAAATCCCCCCATAACAAGTGTAAAAAAAAAGCTCATTAATTTAAGTATTATCTTTCAGTCACATCAATGGTTTATTATTATATATATATATATATATATATATATATATATATATATATATATATATATATATATATATATATATAGATTCAACCCTGAATTTTAAATTAATCATTTTTGCTTAAATATGTTAATTCAGTATTATTTTAATAAATATTTAAGCAAATTTGATTAATTTTTCAACTAACAAACCTTGATTAAATAGTTGAACTAATAAATATTTAAATAAATATTTGTAAATAAATTTGATTCATAATACATTTTAACACTGGTTAAATAAATTTGCGTTTTAAATAATTTAAATTAAACAATTTAAATTGTTAATTAAAATAGTTTGTATAAATAAAATTAGCATTTCATTTTAATTCGCATTTTAATGATTTTATTTTACTTTAAGTCATAAGTCGAGCAATGCATTTATGCAACTAATATTCCTCTGAGTCACATCACCTCATGTTCAACCCAGCTTAGACTGAAATCTTCAAATTACCCTGGGCATGACCTTTCCAAAATTTGATTTATTTGTATTGCTTTTTGCTGCTTTATTTTATTTCTTTGTGTCACATTTCTTTGTGTCTTTAAATTGCTTAAGTATTTTGCTTGCTTGCATCAGCTTCACACTGGGGATTGAATATCCATACTGATGTCTCGAATCCTCAGCTCAAAATTGGCAGTAATCAACCTGATTATAACAGCAATACAAACTAACAAAGTAAAAGTTCAATATTTCATCATTGCAGGCGGCACATTAATGCAACATTCTTGCCAGGGGCGCCATATTAAAATGTATGAGCAAAAGGGCAGCAGACTTAAAAATACACTAACATCATTAGAATTGTTGAGGATGCTCACAGTATGAATAAACATAATCCAGGAGGACTGTTGCAATGAGAGGTTGCACCAGAGCCTCAGGACACCAGGGAAATGATGTGACTTAAAGTACATGGACATGTGATTAATGTTCTCATAAAGTAGGGCAAATATTGTTGCCAAGAGAGCTCATTGGGATTGTAAAGCTGTTAGGGAGGCCAGAGAAGATAATGATGATAACTGTATCATATAGCATGCATTAAATATGATACGCTTTACCAGCTCGTCATGTTTAGATGATATTATGATGAATCCGTACCTGAGAAGTAGGGATCAAAATGTCTTTGGTTTTCCCTCCACTCTTCTCATGGACTTCTACTACACCCACCATGCAATTTGTTGTTAACGTGACAAATCAAAAGGTGATATGTCATGACAAAAATCCATTTCTAGCTTTTGGCACCAGAATGCTGTCACCTCCTGAGGGCCCGCTGACACCTCTGTCCATGATAGTGGCTTTAGTGTTTGGCAGACGCATGTTGACCTATGGGATGTGACAATGAGGTCACACTGGAGCAGCAGGACGAACGATTTTAATGATGATTACAAAAAAAGAGAGATGAGCTTCCAAGCGGAGCACTATATGCCAGGATTTGTCTCTTTGCAGACGATAAGAGTGGTACTAGAGCTTTCATCAAAAACATTTCTCATTCACAAAAGCCTGCTGGTTGGCTATGAAGAGCCTGACAGATGCTCTGAAGTGAGCATTTAGCCAGAGAGCGGAAAAACAGTCTATATGCTGATTATTATGCTTTTTTTTTTTCTTCTTCTTTTTTTTAAAAGACAAGATTGCACATTTTCAGACAGTGCTACATAAATTAAGCATATTGCCAGAAGTCTTGTGGCAGTTCATACAGAAAGCATTTTTGTGTTTACAAATTGCTTGATGAAGTACAGATGAATTTACAAGTTGGACTTTTAATTTGACACTACGATTAAATGCATTGCTCAAACATGAGCAAGACCTGTTTGTGTAGAAAACAATTAAAGCAGTGGATCCTCCGCAGTAAATGGGTGCAGAGGATCCACAGCTGATAAAAACCATTACAAAATCTAAAAGTAATTGATATGAATTCAGTCCGTCAGCTAATGTACTGTGAAGGGAATAGCCATGCGTTTATTAGCAATAATTAGACATTATTGCATTAGAACTTTAAACAATTGCTTCTGGCCAGAATACAAGTCATTTATTTATAATAACACTCAATCCAGTGAATTTGTCTATCCATTTTTAGGCCTTTCTTCTTAAAATCCACTGACATTTGCATATAATTGTTACTATTTTTGCTTGTAATCGGTGCTTGGCTTGTGTATATTTATCTCCTGATTCAATTGAGATTTTTTGTTTTGTTGTTTTTTTTTTTTTTTCACTGGAGAAAGCAATATTATAAATAGAGGACAATTATTTTAGCCAGAAGCAATGGTTTGAAGTAAAAAATTTCTTGATTTTGAATTAGTTAAATCTTTTCAGAAGAATAAACTTGATTGGCCTGAGGGTGAATACATTTTTAGAAAATGTAAATTTTTTGGGAGAACTGTTCCTTTAAGAATTAGAGCAATCCGATTTTTTATCAGCAAAAAAAAATAAAAAATAAAAAAAATGAATACACATTTGGAGCCCCATAATGGAATGGGCAGAATTTTTAGTTTTGGGTGTACTATCCCTAAGCACATCACAATGGGGACCATGACTTCTAATTTGTATTAATGAAAGGTTTTAATGTGCCCCCATTATGCCATTTTAAGGTCGCTAATATTATTTTATGAGTCTCTTAAAACAGGTTTTCATGCATGCAAGGTCAAAAAACACGTTAGTTTGCTTAAAAAAAAAAAAGAAATAATAATAATAATAATAATAATAATAATAATAATATATATATATAATAATAATAATAATTTTATCTAATTTCTAAATGATTCGCAAATGGCTCGTGCAAAGCAATTCAAAGAATCAGTCTCTCTAAACCCCTCCTTTCATTGAGCAGATGGTGCAGTCCTTTGTGTTTAGTCCAGAGCATAGACTGTATAAAAACAAGTGTCAAGTGTAGACAAGTTTGTGGTAATTAAAAGACATGATCAAACAGATTTACTCTCACAGCGTAGGATACAGCGTCTTCTCAACATGATGTTAACCACATGGACATTTGTGTGTGTTTGTGGGCAGGCAAGTTGGCAACATGGAACGTGTGGAGACATTATGCAAATATGTTACTTTGTGACGTAGAGCCGTAACAGAATAAGATTAGACTTTTTTTTTGTTTGTTTGTTTTTTTGGATAGACAATAACTTTATTTATCTTGAACTATTTGCTTCACAACTTTGCAGATAGTTTAAGTTCACATACAACTACATGACACACTGCATGAAAGGTAATATTCAAAAATACATGATGGGGCACTTTAAACTATTGTTAAAACAATTGTATTTCCTATTGGTGTTTTAAGGTTCTTGTTGAAGTTTTTGTATTACTAAATTGTATGATGATGTTTCTTAGTGTGAAACAAACTTGAAACTTGACGTTAAAAAAAATATTCGCTTTACCATTCAGGAACAATTTAATTTCAGTTTGTGTACACCGTAGAAATAAACTCACACCTGAGTACCTGAGGGTGAGTTCATTTTTTTTTAAAAATTCGTTTTGGGTTCCATGAAAATTACTTTCTCATGTCCTTCTTGTCACTGACCTGTTGTTCAACCAGTTTCAGCCAAGCTTTAGATGTTGAACACACTCTTAAAAATAGTTCCAGTAGAAGAACCTTTTTGTCTAAATGGTTCCATAAAGAACCTTTAACATCTGAAGAACCTTTCCATTTCACAAAAGGTTCTTTGTGGTGAAAGAAGTTTCTTCAGATTATAAAAAGGTAAGAAGGAGATTGTTCTTTAAAGAACCGTTGACTGAATGGTTCTTTGTGGAAGCAAAAATGGTTCTTCTATGGCATGGCTGTGAAGAACCTTTTATGCACCTTTATTTTTCAAAGTGCAGGTGGCTAAAAATTTGTCCATATAATATTTTGGTATACAGTGGAGTTCAATGTAGACTCAATGACTGGAAGCTGTCTAGATCCTGTGGTTGCAAAACAAGCCTAAATCGTCACCCTCCATAAAACATGCTTTATATTTTATCATAACTTTTGGGTGCTTTTTGTAAAACCTTTTGTTAGGGTTGTGTTGAAATCAGCATTATGCTCAAACACCTTCACTTTGGTCTCTCCTGTGCAAATGACATGACTATTTCCATGACTTTGTCATTTTACAAACACATGGACATAATATTCCATTTCTTTCAGGAAATGGCCTCAAACACTGAACCCACACATTTCAGTCACCAGCAATTTCATGCACACAGCTGGACAGAAAGGAAAACATACACTGTGTGGTCCTGTAAAGCAACAATTCGACAAGAGCATTACATGAAAATGAGAAAACAGGGCTGAACCAAATCACAATCGTAAAACCTCTAGTTAAATAGAATGCGATATTTAGGATCCCGCCTTTAAATTTGCCTCACATTATCTCTGTTCATTGTACAGTGTTATCAGTATTGACAGGTGTTAATATTCTCATGATTTTTTTTTCCCCCATCAACTCTAGAAAGCTGCATCATTTCATACATACAATTACACGTCCACACTTCTGCCCACTAAAATGTCTCAGAAATGGTCCTACAGGGCAGCCCCTGAGAATAAATTATTTATCAGTTGGTCTTTCCATGTCTATTTTATGATTTAAATGACCACAGTGCCACTCTGTGGTAGCATCCTCAATGTCATGCACAACTGTTTTAAGGCAGTGTATAAATTAAATAAAACCTTGGAATGAGTAAATTAGCCCAAAGGTTCAAACCAAAATCTAATATCACACATACACAGACTACATTTACCTTTTGTTTTATATATAAATCACACATACATAGACACACGTTCTCTTTTTATTTGCAACAGTAGACACAAACCAGAAGATAACATTAGCATTAACAAATTTCAAAATAAATTACAGTTGATGTATAGACTTGAATTCTGACTGAATGAGCTGCATAACCATAATATAATATTATAATATTAAATAAACATTATATTCAGCTCTGGGACAACTCATATATCCTAAATCTACTTTTATAAATAACATTTTCTACTGGATGACACGTCGCTGCTGAGCACAATCATAGTCTATCACATCCAGGTCTGCCTTTAGTTATCATATATTATTTTATATAAAAACTATTGTTATGTTTCTGCTTTTACTGGTCAGATTTCTTTTTTTCTTACAAAAGTGTTGCATGAAAAAATACAAAATTGAAGCCGATACAGATCACTAATATTTTATCAACAAATCTGGACCTATACCAATATCAAAAAAAGTGCCCCTGTAGTTCAATACATCAATATATTGCAATTAAAAAAAATAAATCCTAAAATTTGGTCAAATAGTAAGAAGTGTGATGAATATTTCTATTGTTGCTAACTGGAGCAAGTAGTTGGTAGTCACTTTTAATGAAAAGCAAGGGACCTGCACACAGGCACCTGAACACACAATATTACACCTTTTCTCACATTCACACACACGTTTACACAGAACAGTTTTTGAATATTGAAACTTTTGAATTTTCATCCTTACACTGTACAACCAAATGGTTTGAATTACGACTATTATATATATAACTATTTGACTCCAAGCAAGTTATGTAAATGGTTGGTCACAATAAATTGATTTGTTGACATGCGAGGATGAATAGAAAAATGAGCCACCTGTAATCCTTTTATCTGGATCCATGGCAAATAAACTCAAGAATTGAGTAGCTTTGATGGATTCGATGATTGATGGGAACCTTCATACCCCCTCCCAAAAAAATAAATAAAAATAGGGTCACATTAACACACCATTAGACAACTCGTACAAAAGGTGACAAGCAAACAGCAAGTGCCATGGTTTAAACCCTTTGTAATTAAACCAAAGTTTGTAGGGGAGGAGTTTAAACCATACCCTTGGTTACAGTAACTAAACCAGCAAATATGCCATTTAATGGGGTTTAAGGGAAAAGGGGGCTGGGGAAGACCACAACTGCTTTGCTTAAAACACTTATTGAAGTTTCAGTTCTGGAAGACATTTGAAGAGAGCTGCATTGGAGACATTTGAGATGAAGACCTACCCTGTGAAGCAGCAGCATCAGAGGAAAGAATACCTTGGGTCCAATAATGGGATTAAGCCTGCCATCTTGGAGAATTCTGGCTTTGGGACACAGAATGGCTTTGATATGACTGGCTTAACTGACTAGCAACACTTTAGGATGACACACTTGCATATGGTGATGAACTGACTAGCAGCATTTTTAGGCAGAGATGAGCCATCAGAAGAGGTGCTTTCAATCTGGGTGAAGGGAGTAGAGGACCCTGTCTGGGTGCCAGAGTTTGGCTGTGAAGGTATAGGTAAACTGCTTCCAAGAACCCAGAACAGTATTGACCAGCTTCTGGTGAGGACAGAGACACACTAGCGTAGGATTTCAATCCGGGGCAAACTGACTTTGAGCATTTTGAGACTGGACAGAAACACTAATGGCTACTCCCTCTTTCTGGGGCAAACCCAGTAGAAGCTCCAATTTGAACCCCAGAGCTGCCTCTAAATACTGAAGTAAACAGTTTTGATGAACTCTGAACAGTATTAGGACCAGCGACAGCTTGGGGAGAGGATAGGGATACATTTGCCTAGGGGGATTGAGGTCCAGAGCAAACTGACTTGTGGCGTCTTGAGGTGATCCACCATAATCAGTTCTTCCCTGCAGAAGGAAGCTACAAGAGGACCAGTGAAGTTGCTTACGTGAACGCTGAACAGCAGTAGACTGACTGTCTACATCTTGCGTTGACAGCACACACTTGCAATATAAACAAAAGCAATATAATCATATGAAGATGGAAAACCAGATGCAAACTGACCTGTGGTACATTGAGACTGTCTCTGTTTGATCAAACATAATGAACACTAACTTTATTTAACTCACTTTTTCAACAACAACTTCACATTCACAACCCACTCCACAGAAACTACAAACCCAAGCATATGGAGGTACGTGTATTTTATAAGCCTTCACCAATTAGTGCAGATGACTAATTGCATGAAATATTGTTCACCTGGGAAACCATTAAAAGATAATTGATGCCTGTTTTGTGAAGGCTCGGATACCCTCCGCAGTTTAAAAATTCTAAAGCAGCTAATTCCAGAACATTACTTTCATTATGCAACTTACCTATATAAGATAACTCCATCCATACACCTTATAGCAGGGCTATTCAAATCTTGCCCTAGAGGGCCAGTGCACTGCAGAATTTAGCTCCAGCCCTGATCAAACACACCTGAGCCTGTTAATCAATGTCTTTGGGATCATTAGAAAATCACAGGTAGGTGGGTTTGATCAGGGCTGGAGCTAAATTCTGCAGTGCACTGGCCCTCCAGGGCAAGATTTGATTAGCCCTGCCTTATATAAAATATACCATACACATATATTAGATTATGTGCTAATTACATTACTTTCAAATATGTGATATGAATTTGAAAGTTATACTAAATTATGTGGATATTTAAAACACCCCTGTACCTTTTCTTATTGACTGAGTTAGCAAACAAGTCTAAGCAAAACTACAAAATGTCCTGGTAAAGTGAATATGTAGATTTAATGAGACGCAACTTATATTTTGTAAAGTCCCTAGTACCCTTTTGCACAAATTACATCAGTATATAAATGAATCAAGACCAACCCGTCAAGAATTATATTTGATTACTGTCAGCATGATCATTCGTTTATACTACATCTAGTTTTATTTCATGAAGCGAGTGTTCACATACATATTTAATATAGCGTTAATGCATTAGAACAACAATCACGTCATTATGAATTCACTCGATACCACACATTTTAACGCAGTACATATATTCACGGCACAAAAATTTATTAAAATGAATAAAAAACAAATTGTTTATACAAACATATATTACACATATTATACAAAATGTAAAAAAGCTAACATTACATGATAAAAGATACATTTGTTGCTCAGGGTTTGGTTTTCATCCTTCAATTTGATTGGACCACTATGCTTTTCCATTTCTTTGTAATGCATTCTATGAACATATGTTTTTTTTTTCACACTCTATTGTAAATATTATTTTTTTAAAAAATTTTTATTAGTATTCATTATAACAAAGAAAATAATCTGAATAGAATAAGCCATTATACATTCAACTTGGAACTTCTGAAATATAGAAACCAACTGTTTTGTGATGCATACTAATAGATTTGTCAGTTGTTCTATAATTGTGCCAGCAAAGAGAGGGAAAAAAGGGCTTTTCCACATTGTTTACTAGGACTATACATTCCAAAACATATAGCTATAAACTAGTGTTGTTGGCAGCCTGTTTCAATTTTAGTTTTAGTCTTGTCTTTGTGTGAAGCTGTCATTTTAGTTTTTATTAGTTTTAGTCACATTTATATTCTGGTGGTGGGCGTTCTGGCGCACTGTTGCTGTCTTTGCATCATCCAAGTGGATGCTGCACACTGGTCGTGGATGCTGCACACTGGTCGTGGACGAGGACACTCCCCCTCACAATGAAGAGTGCTTTGAGTGCTTAAAACAGCAGAAAAGCTCTTTATAAATATTATGAACTATTACATGCTATTTACATATTATTGTAACCTAGTTTGTACTGAATACAGTGTTTTCAGACTTTAGTCATATATATGTTTATAAGCAACTGAAAAAAAGCACAAAAGTCAGGGCATGTCAAAACTTACCCAGGCCCCCAAAACACCCTTAGACCCCAGAGGGTTAAGTCACATGATGTTCAACAATGTTACCAATGGGCCCGGTGTCCATAGCAGTTGGCAATTGGCCCTCATTGTCATCTACTGATAGTTTCTCTTGCGCTGATGAACATGTGAAGGAGACTGGAAATACCCGTGACCAGGACTTGGAGACCAATGACTCCGCTGCTTTGAGTGGCTGTCTGATTACCTGTCGCCTCAACCATTGTCTGAACAAGAAGTATGATCCAGAGAGTCCCGAGCTTTAATGCACTGTCCACGTTCCAGTGAAATCCTAGAACTTTCATCAAGACAGATGATTTTTTCTTTCACTTGTTCACAATCTTTCTTGATGTCAAACTGTTCGAGTAGTTAAAAGCAGTACCACCAAGACAAGTTGGCAAAAACTTTGCTAACATGGCATTATCAAAATCAGCACTAGCCTCCACAATCACTTCAAATCATCTGCACCAGTGAAGAAAAACATTTTTCCCGCTGGCCAAAAAAATAGGCGGAAAATGTCCATTAAAGCGCTGCACTGCATGTGAACTATTCACGCCTGGCAAATTACTTGTTGAGTCTGCTTCAATCATAGTTCACAGTTCAGAGGTCACAGTATCCCACAATAATAGAGTGTCCCAAAAAGTCCATAAAATTAAACAAGGATTTACCCTGTGAAAACTGAACTATTGTGATCTATATCAGTTTCCAACATTGTACCACATTCATCTCATTTAATACCCGTCGATGAGAAAGTTCATTCACTAGTCGTATATCGTACAAACATACTGCCACCAGGAATGTAAGAAGGGCTGTAGACTAGGGTTGGAACAGTTCAACTTAATCATGATTCGGTTAAGATTAGTTTGTATCATGGTTTTGGAGTTACGGTTTTGGTACAGTTTGGTATATGCTATATTTGGGAAAAAAAACCTTACTGGAAAATAAGAATAATCTATCTAACTAAAAGCAACAGCACAAATATCTCTCATCATTTTAAAGCAAAGATTCTTGGCTACTTAAATGTTTAAACTGGTAAAGCTTAAATGAGATTCATTTAAACACAGATATCACTGTGTGCGGTTCAGGTCTCACCTGTGCACACACACTTCAGCACCCCGGTGATTACAGAATAAATGACTGCTTATATTCCAGCATATGGCATTCACATTGAATAAGGCTGCATTTACACTGCAGGTCTTGATGCCCAAATCCAATTTTCTGACTATATCTGATTTTTTTGACGACCCACTCACATCATCTTTTAAAAGCATCCCGTATCCGATTTTTGCATTTACACTATACACTGCTGAAACTACCAAACGTAGACGTTCTGACGCCGAAAAGGAAGTAAAACAGCACGAAATACAATGGATGTAAATGCAAATAAAATTATACAGTGTTATGCTTTCCACAATATTTTGAGAAGTCTACAAAAAAAATCTGCAAAACATTGGTTTCATACAGCAGAGAAAAAAGAGGAGCCCTTGTTGCAGTCTGTGCAAATTTTGCGCCTATAATATGTAATCTCAGTGGGTGGTGTCCACCTGAGTTGACGTCACTATTTCTAATGACGTACGACTCACATTTACTGGGGAACATCCGATTTGTCTGCTTACATGGCACACGCAAATGCACGTATCCGATTCATATCTGAATTATTACCACATATGAAAGAGGCCTGAATCCGATCTGAGAACATCGGAATCCATGCGTTTTTTCCTGCTTACACGCTCACCGGTCATATCTGATCTGTGCCACATGAGAGGAAATCTCGGAATTGGGTCACTTGAACCATGCCGTGTAAATGGGGCCTAAGAGTGAATGATTTTACCACATTTTTTTTTTCTTATCGCTGTTGTTGTAATGTACCGGAAAGCCAGAATGCAAATCCATCAACAGAAACATATATTAGTGAAACTCTGTTTGTTTTACGTGTTATTTACAGCAAATCATATTACAGATGCTTTGTCAGATCTAAGTGGAACCACGGTCCTAGAGTTTGCCAAACGGTACAGTTTGATTTTTTACTGCCAAAGAGCTACGTTAATGCCATTGCTTTTACTGGTCAGATTTTTTACCAAAGTGTTGCACTTATGAAAAAAAAAACTGAGGCTGGCATAGAAAACTAATATTTTATCACCAAGATTGGACCTATACCAAGATCACTGGTCATTTTTAAAGTGCCCCTAGCAACACAATATACTGCAATTAAACAATAAATCCTAAAATTGAGAAATACGAAGTTTGATGAATAGTTCCGTTACTATAACTAGCAAGTAGTCACTTTACAAATAAATGCTACACACAGATTCCTGAATGCATGCTGTATGAGTGAACACAATATGACACATTTTCCCCACAAACACAGTTTCTTTATATAACTGACACAGAACGGTTTTTGAATACTGAAATTTGAATTGCTCACCTTAACCCTTGTGCAATGTTCAAATTCACTACCCTTTTGTTATGTTTGGGATGAAAACATCCACTCAATTAAACTGCTGTAAAAATATGTTTTTTTTTGCATAAATCTGTTAATCAACTTCAGTCCTGATCACAACTTCCAAATGTTTTTAAAAAAAATCCAAGATTGTAACTCTTTAATTGCCAAGTTCCTAAATGATGTCACTGATTCGGGGAAAAAACACACAAAATGACTTATTTTCAATATAAAAGAAATTGTGGCTGGATTTTTCTTTTACTTTTTAAAACAGTCTTGGGCATGTCAAAGATTAGTAGCAACATTGGCTTTGATGCATTTTTAGTTTTTGTGAAGCATTAGATTTAAATTCTTTCTCCCTTATTTGTTGTTGGTGGCTGTTTTTGCCCCATTGACTTCCATTATAACGACATTTTTTGATTGCAAAGTCATGACACCATATAATCATGCATTCTTGATGGTTTGTGGTTTTCCCTGTTAGGAAAAGGTAAAATTTTTTATTTTTTCAGTTGATCACTAGGTGGGACCATTAACCCTTAAGATAGGCATGTGCCAAAAAAGCTTAGTTTCTAACTTGTATATGAAGCTATATGGAGCGTAACAGCATATTATATTGTGTGTGTATGTGTTTGTGTGAGAAAAAGAGAGAGAGAGTGTGTGTGAGAGAGACCTTTGCGCACTTACCTTGATGTATTTGAAAAAATCAAAATGTACACCTCAGCTCTCAGAACTACATGAAGTAAACAAAAGTGTATGTGGCGAGTGGGGCGGGGCCGAGAGGCGTGGGAACGAGGAGTGAGGCCAGGTGTAGTGATTGAAGATGAGCTGCACCTGCACCCCACCGCCGGCATCGAGTCCCACGCCTCTCGGCCCCGCCCCACTCGGCACAGTGTATTTATGCAACTGTTGCCTTTTGATGGTGGTGATAAGTATAGACTAAACAAAAGCAAAGTACTGAAGTTTTAGAAATTATTATGCAGCTTGACCCCTCCAGCGAGCTGCAGCTTATTTGAAGTTGGTATTGCATTTTGGTTCATTATACATTATGTTCATAAATTTGATGCAAAGTAGATATTTTTTACAGGATTTTAAGGTTTTAAACTGGCTCTACCATCAAGAATAGACGAGCATTTCACACATAGACCATCCATACTTTTCACCATTAAAAGGCAGCAGGTGCATAAACACTTCTTTTTTTATTGTTTACTCCATGTAGTTCTATGAGCATGAGGTGCATGTTTGGATTTTTTTAGATACATCAAGGTAAGTGCACAAAGGTCTCTCTCACACCCTCTCTCTCTCTCTCTCAAATACACACACACACACACAAACACCATAATTTGCTGTTATACCCCATATAACTCTCTATACAAGCCAGAAACTAAGCCTTTTTTGCACAGGCCTATCTAAAGGGTTAATGGTCCCACCTAGTGATCAACTGTAAAAAAACAAACAAAACAAACAAAAAACAAATGTTACCTCTTCCCAACAGGGAAAACCACCAACAGTCAAGAATCTCACACACAGGCAAACACTATAATTTGCTGTTATGCTCCATATAACTTCATATACAAGCCAGAAACTAAGCCTTTTTTTTTTTTTTTTTTTTTTAAAAAGATTTTTTTTAATCTAAAGGGTTAATGGCCCCATCTAGTGATCAACCGTACAAATAAATTTTACCTTTTCCCAAAAGGGAAAACCACAATCAAGAATGCATGATTATATGGTGTCATGGCTTTGCAATCAAAAAATGTCGTTATAATGGAAGTCAATGGGGCAAAAACAGCCACCAACAACAAATTAGGGAGAAAATTTTTTAAATCGAATGCTGCACAAAAACTAACAATGCATCACAGCCAATCTTGTTACTTATCTTTGACGTGCCCAAGACTGTGATAAAAGGTAAAAAAAAAAAAAAAAATCCAGTCCACAATCACTTTTTAAATTGAAAATGTGTGTTTGCCCAAATCAGTGACATCATTTATGAACTTGGGTAATTAAGGTGTTAAAATTGATTTTTTTTTTTTTACATTTGGTAGTTTTGATCAGGACTAAGGTTGATTAACAGATTTATGCAAAAAAATAAAATTGATACATTTTTACAGTGGTTTAATTTAGTGGATGTTTTCATCCATGAAAATAACAAAAGGGTAGTGAATTGTCCCAGAGTGTACGGTTTTTGAAAAATTTCAAAGCATTTTCCTAAAATATGGGTCAATAAGATTTGTCACCAAAAATCATTCCATTAGCTCAAACAACGAGAAAGTTGTGGCCAAAATAAAACTCAACCCCTAGTGGACAAAAACATCCCCAACAATGCATAAGGGTTAAACCTTGCACAAAATGTTTTAAAGATATCTATCTAGCTTTTTTTTTTTTAAGTGGTGGTCAATATTGAAATAGACCATATTGAGACTCAGCATTTAACTTTATCCTCTAGATTATTTTGTAAATTGCAAACTATGTAAATTGTTACTGACTTTAGATAAACACATGTTGGTATGGTTTGTGGAAAAAAAAAAAAAAAAAAAAAAAAAAAAAAACCCTCCCAAACACTACTTTGCTTAAACCATTTATTGGAGTTTCAGATCTGGAAGACATTTGCATTATGCAGATTACTGGAGTCTCTCAGCCCTTGACAGAGTAGACGCGTCTTGAGGAAGAGCTGCGGGATGGAGCAGGAGCATTCTGGTTGTTCAGTGAACTGGACCCTCTTAAGACCTCAGAAGCAAAAACACTGGATGTACCTTGAGCAGCAACACTTGGATCATAGGGCAAGACCTGGGATCCAGTGGTATACTTTGTAGAAGAGCTTTGTGATTGGAAAGAGCCATCATGACTGGTGCTCCCACGCGATGCAGAAACAGACAGACTAGAAACTCTTGAAGTGGAGCCTCCTGCGGATGACTGGGAAGAGAACCGTATTGGAGAGCTTTGAGATGAAGAGCTACCCAGTGGAGCACCAGCATCTGAAGTTGGAACACCTTGTGTCCAATGAGTGGATGAAGGCTGCCATCTTTGGGACACAGAAGAGCCCCGTTGTGGTTGGCTGGACTGACTGCCTACACTTTGTGGGGAGGACGACACACTTGCAGATGAAGACCCAGGGACAAATTGACCTGTTGCACCTTGTGTAGATGATCCACCAGAAGCACTGCTTCCCTGCAGTGTAAAAGAGGATCCAGCCTGGGTGCCAGAGCTGCCTGTGAAGGTAGAGGTAAATGGCTTCCGTAAACTAGATGGACTGGCAACACCTAGGGATGAGGACAAACCGTGATATGAGGATGGCCACCCAGGGCTAAACTGGTTAGCATTATTTTGAGGTGGAGATGATCCACTTGAAGCAGTGTGAAGCAGGGTGAAGGGAGTCGAGGACCCTGCCTGAGTGCCAGAGCTGCCTGTGAAGGTAGAGGTAAACGGTTTCCGTGAACTCTGAAGTGAAGGACCAGAATCAGCTTTGGGGAAGGACACTGATAAACTTGTGTAGGAGGGTTTCGATCCAGGGGCAAACTGACTTGCAGCATCTTGAGACTGGACAGAACCACTGTAACGGCTACTCGTGCTTCCTGGTGCAAAAAGAGCAGAGGCCCCAAGCGGAGCCATCGAGCTGCCCCGGGAGGCAGAGGTAAACTGCCTCGTTGAAGCAGATTGACCAGCAACACCTAGGGGTGATGCGAATGATAAACTTGGATAGGAGGATGGCAACCCAGGGCTAAACTGGCTAGTATGTTGAGGCTGAGGTGATCCATCAGAAATGGTGTGTTGCAGGGTAAAGGGAGTGGAGGACCCAGCCTGGGTGCCAGAACTGCCCGTGTCAGTAGATGGAAGCGGCTCTTGTAAATCCTGAACAGTAGAAGATTGGGATGATGCACTTGAAAAGGAGTGGGACACAGGGGCAAACTGACTTGCAATAGCTTTCTGCTGTGGGGGTCCATCATAAGTGATACTTCCTTGCAGGGTGAAGGGGGTAGACGACTCTGACTGGGTGTCAGAGTTAGAGGTAAAATGCTCACTTGAATGGTGAACTGTAGTAGTCTGACTGTCTACATCTAGGGGTGACAATGCACACTTGCAATATACACTTGAGGAAACTGAAGACGGGACAGAACCACTGGAAGGGCTGCTCATTTCCTGCCAGGCCCCAAACTGAGCCCCAGTGGTATCCTGGAATGCAGAGATATATGGTTTACGGGAATTTGAGACACTAGCAGACTGACTGGAAGTGCTTTGGGGTGAAGAAATGGGCTTAGAAAGAAATGAGTATCCGAGAGCATATTTCCCAGAGTTAGCTTGAGACTGTGGAAGCAACCCACTGTAATAGTTCCCTCCACGTGATGGAAATACACCAGAAGATTCCATTTGAGACAGAGAGCCAACCGGTGAAACTGCACTATGGGAAGTCCTGCTACTTGTGGGACCGCTTATATATTTGGTAGGGGATATTGGAGTATACTCACCCAGAGTGCCTGGAGGCTTAAGAGATAACCTGGTAGAGCTACTACTGCCTTGTACAGGGACATGACTAGAAGTCACTAACGGCATGCCAGACCTGCTCTGGGTGTTTGATGTAGAAACAATAGGTGAACTTTGAGAATTTGTGGACCGGCTAGCATCAAGCTTGTTAGACATTAAAGATCCTGGAGTATACTGACTAGAGGGAGTGAGAGACTGGGACACGCCACTGTAACTTCCAACTTGTGTAGGTATAGAATGGACCGAACCAGAAGATAAAAATGTGCCAGAAACTCCTGGAGATCTGGAATTAAACCAACTCGGGGTGCTTTGTTTACCAGAGGATAGGTGAGAAATTGTTGAACTGAGCTTTGTACTGGAGTCTGAGGTATACTGAGTAGAGGCCCATTTAGACAAACTACCTTCACCCTGAGGGTACAAAGGTTGACCTGAGCTTTCTGAATGTAGTACAGGGGTACTTTGAGAAGTGGAAGCAGCACCTGGAGCAGATGAACTGCTGTAAGAGGTACTCTGAGAGAACACTGGCAAAGGGGCTTCTGCTGATTGAAGCATTAAGATTCCCTTGGAGCTGGCCACCTGCAAAGTATCACGGTTGGAGTGGCCAGAAATACCAGGCACAGCAGGGTAGCTACTCCCTCTATATATCGGAAGTCCAGAATCTCTTGCAGCATACTGGGTTCCCAAATTTAATTGACTAGCGACACCTGGAACGGTTGATCCAGACAACAAACTGCTTGAAGGCCGTTGAACTAGGGGCGGAGGTAAGGAAGCCGAAGCATAGCTGCTTGGAGCAGTCCGGTCATGGGATACTGACTGATCGCTACTAGAACCACCTTTGACAAACTGGAGTAGATTCAACTTTGACCTGCTTCTAAAGGATTTTTCAGGAAACAAAGTGGAGCCCACTTCTCCAACAGGCAGAGTCTCAGTCAAGTGGGACTCCGAGATGTCAGAATTTGAATAAACACCCCCTATAGAATAAAACAAAGATTACTTTCATACACAAGGCTTAATCTTTCTTGGAAAACAGGGGGAATGTGGCGTGGGGCACCTCACTTTTAAGTCCATCAGCAGTCCTCCAAAGTAGTAGGAATACTATCAAGGGTAACCTAAAAAAAAAAAAAAAGAAAAAACAAGCCCCACACATTAACAGGTGTCTGCAGTCATTGACCATTAAAAAGCAAGTGAATAAACTCACATTTTCCATCCTTGACCCATAACAAATATTCACAAGTACTCAAATAAATAATAAAAAACAAAGTTCAAGTTTTCACACCACAGAAACTGCACTTACCAGCATACATGTTGCAGGAGGTATGTGTATTTTATAGGCATTCACAAGTCCACAGCAAATTACTAATTACATGAAATATTGTTCACCTGGGAAACTGGTTGTTAAACTATAATTGAGGCTTGTGTTTTGAAGGCTCTGATACCCTCTGCAAATTAAACTTTTTTATATAGCTAATTAATCCCAGAACATTACTTTCACTGTGTAATGTTTAAATAAAATGTGTAAGACACCTTACATAAAATATTCCACATCATGTATGTATGATTGTATGTATGTATCTGTGGCATAATAGGTAAGATGGGCATGATTTAGGTAAGATGGGCGTGATTTCCCAAATTGAATTATTAGGACGTGCCAGGTGACACTTCGTCCCTGTAGGTGGCAGAATAAGCACCAAAAGGTGGTTTGCATACTGCCATAAAACATCAGTAGAAGAAAGAAGTAGTAGAAGAAGAAGATAATGATGAAGAAGAACCTGTGGTCTCATTTACAAAACTCTCCGTAGATTTCATCCTAAAAGTGTACGTAGGCACAAAAATCTCTTTATTTAATCCAAGTATCCTTGTTATTTTTTTAGCATAAATATTTGACAATAAAAATCCCAAAAAACAAAACTGTTTATAATAGTTTTCAGATAAATAGAATATAATTGGTCTCTTTCCTTTCCACGGCCGAATAGTATTTCATTTTTTTTTTATCGAAGTGCACATATTGAAATGTAAACTGATTTTAAAATCATTCCTTACTTCATTACTTTTCTCGTGATTGTTTGGGTGGATAATATCCTCGCAGTGGCAGCACCGCTGTCTAGTTCCAGGTCAAACATCATTGAGTCTGTGTGTGTGTGTTAGGGCACAACCTATTTATTCTATTCATCTTTTTCAAATTAGTTCATTTCCTTTATACACTATATTCATTTGAGTGGTTTACTTTATATTTTGTTAACATTGTGAAATCTTTTGATTTAATCATTTTTTGTTGTTATTTGATATTGAGTTAAAGTGTATTGTTTAAGACTTGTGTAGGTTGTGATCTGGAACAACTTGTTAATTTCTCTCTCTGTGTGTGTGAGTGAGTTCTTCAGTTGGAGCTGATGGCCTTCAATGACCAGGGTTGATGACATCCTCTTTAGATGGTGGTGGTGTTTCTTCACTGTGTGATGTGGCCTTTGGCATGCACTGGGGTCTTTTATTTTGGTATGTGAGTGTGTTATGTAGATTAAGAGCCCCTTTTGGAGAGTCTTCCCTGTAATTTAGGCCGCAGCTCTGTGACATTTTGAATGACTGATTTTAAGTGTTTCTAATAGTTGATGTTTCTTTTAATAAATGTTATGCTACTTCAATAAAAGATTGGTGATTGATACCAGTGTCTACATGTTTTGCTTGTCACTGGGCAGGAGACCTGTTTAAAGTTTGTGATTCTTTGGGTGAAAGTACCAAGGTGGCTTAGTCAGGCATTCTTCGATTTAAATTAATTTATTGAAATCCAGCATTGGCCACAATCTGGTGTAGTTGACTATAGGGTTTCTCTTATTGGTTACCTTCACACCCACCTGACCACTCGCCCTGCCACATTTGGAATATTTGGCAGGGTTGCCATAGCTCAGGGTAAGCTTGTTTTTGGTTTTCCATTTTTTTCTTTTTTGCAGATGTGGGAAGGGCATTTTTTACTTTATTTTGTATGGAAATGTTTTGCATGTTGTGTTCTTTTAGAGGCAGAGCAGCACTGCAGGTCATTTTTGTGAGTGTGTGGGGGGGTTGGGCTCTCCGTGGATGGGCCAATCTACAATTGGTAAGCGTTGATGGGAAGAGGAGCTCCTTTTTATATAATGCATGTTATGTAAAATTCGGAAACCCCTGGGCATGAAATTGTTGAAAAGGAGGTAGGTAAAAGGTGGTTGCATCAAGCTGGAATACGTTAAGTTTTGCTCACTGGATGTCTGTTGGAGTTCCTTAGGTGAGAATGGGAGAGAACTCTGAGGGGGTCCTGGTATCAAGGTTAGTTCTCTGTGCCATTAATGTTGTATGGGGTGCACGGGAGAATATTTTTAGAGGCCCATGGTGCCCAAGTAGAGCTAGGCCCATCAAAGGAACTGTCGAGATGGCAGAAAGTCCAATTGGATCAGCTCTTTGGAACTTGTGGTAAGGGTCTTAGGCCATAAAGTGTCATTATACCCATCGTGTTCATGGTTCTTAATCATGGAATTGGTCCTCCTGTGGTAAATCCAAGGATGATTTGAATGTTTGTGACCTGGCCTTTTTGCCAGGAAGTGTAACGGGTAGGTTTGCACCTCACCTTATGTCTTGTAAGGTCCCTCTGATGGTTTAAAGTGAGCAGTCTTTTGCATGCTAGTTGTCCTTGTTATAACTGCAATGTTCTGTCAAGGTATACAGTTGCAGGATATGGCATTTTCAATTAGTACCAGTAAATTGGTCAATGTGGTTTCTGCATGACCTTATGTTTTGTTAACCCCCTCTAAATATGGCCTTCCAGTGGGATTGATTGCCTCATTGTCATTGGTGTAGGTAAGTTGGGGCATTTTCGATGCCGCTGAATGTGGGTAACACGTGTATAAAATTCAGTTAGTCAACTTAAGTGGCATTAATGTTCCTAGTTTCCCTTCAAGGGTTCATGAAGATCAAGGCCAATAACTGGTCAGTTCTGAATGTCTACTGCTTGTCAAGGGCTGTGGGCAAAGTGGTAAACAGTGCAATGTCACCCTCTGGTGTCATATCCAGTGCCATGTCAGTTTTTGTCAGGCCTTTTGGACAATTTCTGAGGTTTGTTCATCGTTGGGGTGACGATGCCTGATGTTAGGGTGGAATGTAGCAGAGTGTGGTATAGACCCTAAAAGATTGGCTGGCATTACCCAAACAGCTAGATCATGATTGGTCAGTCCCGTTTTGTGCATATAAACACTTGACTTCGAACACTTGATAATAACTGTGGAACACACTACACTATTTATATTTACATACACACTTATTTATCTAACACACATACTTGGTGTACACTTACATTTTTGCACATAATATACCTGTACATGCATAACTGCTTATTGTAATATACCTGCCATACAATTATCAATTTGTATATTGTCATTCCTTACCTACTTATTTGTATTGTTTATTATTTTATTTTATTTTATTTTTGTTGCTGTCATTCTGTTGCACTGCAGAGCATCTGTCATGAAAACAAATTCCTCGTATGTGTAAACATACCTGGCAATAAAGCTCATTCTGATTCTGATTCTGATTCTGATTAAAAAGGGGGAAGTGGTTGGTTTCTTGGGCTGCATCGTCCTTGGTGCTGCCCCTTTTTGACATGGCACTATGAATGAATGCTAGCAGCTGGGTTATCCTTCTGTCTGTATTGTTTTATATCTGTCCATCTTCATACTTACCCTGCCTTTGGGAACAAACCTGTGTCCTTTGCTTAGGGATGTTATGTCCCGGTATATTACGGGTGGCGTATTTGTCTATACGACTTTCATGACCGCTCGTCCCCCTGCCACATATGGATAGATCTCTCACTCTCTCTCTGACTCTCACTTAGTATAACTTTGCTAAGACATATTTTCCGGTTAAATGAGTATGCACTTAATATTTTGTAAAGTGCTGTTGTGCAAATTACATCAGTTTCAAAATAAATCAACACCAAACCATTAATTACAGGTGCATCTCAATAAATGTAAATGTTGTGAAAAAGATCATTTAAGTTATTCAGCTGAAATTGTGAAAATCGTGTATTAAATTCACTGCACACTGCCTGAAGTAGTTTGTCTTTGGTTCTTTTAATTGTGGTGATTTTGGCTCACATTAAAAAAAAACCCCACCAGTAGAATATGGTTAAATGACAATCAGTAAATCAACTAAAAACACCCTGCAGTTGGTTAAATGACCATGGTGTTTGTGTGCTTGACTGGCCAGCAAACTCACCAGACCTGAACCCCATAGAGAATCTATTATCTATTATTTATCTTTTGCCAAGAAGAAAATGAAAAACAAGAGACCGAAAAATGCAGATGAGCTGAAAGCCACTGACAAACAAACCTGGGCTTCTATACCACCTCAGCAGTGCCACAAACTGATCACCACCATGCCACGCTGAATTGAGGCAGTAATTAAAGCAAAAAGGTGCCCCTACCAAGTATTGAGTACATGTACAATAAATTAACATACTTTCCAGAAGGCCAACAATTCACTATTTTTTTTGTTTTGTTTTTATTGATCTTATGAAGCATTCTAATTTGATATGGTGAATTTGTGAACAAAATCATCACAATTAAAAGAACCAAAGACATAAACTACTTCAGTCTGTGTGCACTGAATTTATTTAATACACAAGTTTCACAATTTGAATTGAATTTCTGAAGTAAATTAACTTTTCCATTACATTCTAATTTGAGATGCACCTGTATATTTGATTACTATCAGAATGACAATTCATTTATAACACATCAAGGTTTTTTTTTTTTTATTCAGCCAGTGTTCACATACATTTTCAATATAGCATTCATGCATTAGGACAACAATCACTTCATTATGAATTCACTTGATATCACACACTTTAACACAGTACATATATTCATGGCACCAAAATAAATTATAATAAACATATTGCTTACACAAACAAATTACACACTTTTATACAAATTGTAAAATAATTAACAGTACACCACAAATGATAAATCTGTTCAGTGTTTGCCTTTCTATTCCTTTGTAATTCATTCTATGAACATGGGCTTCTTTTCATACTTCATGTTAAATATGTACTTTTATAGATAGTTTATTCATTATTACAATAAAATATTCATAGAATGCATCAAGCTATTATACATTTAACTTGGCACTTCTGAAACACAGGCTGCTTTGTAGTAGATTTGTCAGTTGCTCTAAAATGTTGCCAGCAAAGAGAAATATTGTCCTTTCCTGCACTGTTCAGAACAAAGTTTGACCCACTGAGCTACACACACACACACAATAATTTCACACTGCAGTGTAATAACAATATTCATATAATATTTGCTTTACTATTCAGCAACACTTACATAGTAAATAAATAAATAAATACCAAGAGCAGCGATGAAAAAAAAACAAAAACGTAGTATTCCATCAATGTAGACTCTGTGTACTTGATCTGAGCAGAGAACAGCGAGTAACATCTAGAAGTGTAGAGGACAGATTCACAGCTAGTTGAGAGACAAAAGTAATAACATAGAAGGAAGCAACACTAATGTTTGGAGTCTCGGGGGTAAAACTCAGTCAGAGTGCTCTGAGGAATCCTCTTCAGCATCTCCTTGGGGAAGATTCTCAACAGCTGCCAGCCAATGTCCAGTGTTTCAAACACAGTTCGGTTCTCATATGCACCTGTGGCACAAAACATGTTAGGCTCATTCTGAAGTTAGAAAATAGTGCAACCCATATTATATATATATATATATATATATATATATATATATATATATATATATATATATATATATATATATATATATATATATATATATATAAAACTACATATTAGATATCAACTACATGCCATCAAAGATGGAAGGGAGTTGTTTCTTGGAGAAATATAAAGGGGTCATGTGACGTTGCAAAAAATAACTTAATTTTGTGTATTTGATGTAATGTAATGTGTTAATGCGATTTAATGCTTAAACAAATTATTTTCCATATAATGCCTTTCTGAAATGTGACTTTTTTTTTCACAAATCTCATCGTTCAAAAAAAGCGAGGTGTGCTGTGATTGGCCAGCTATCCCGTGCATTGTGATTTGCCGAATGCCTCAAGCGTGTGACGGAAGTGTTACCCTCCTTCATTCATGCCTTCTCCCAGCAGGACGAGACTCAGTCCAGCTGCTCTGCTCATGCACATCCCATCATCGGTTCTCTTTAGTGGTTCAGTTAGGAGTAACTGACTAATTTAGGATATTGGTTTTGTTTCACGTCAGAGGGAGAGTCAGGCATGTTTATGAACGAAACAAATTAATTTGTGGATTAGTGCGTACTGGAGACGTGAACCGTTTCAAATGATCCAGTTTGATTTGGTGAACTGGTTCACTAAGACCATCCGATTAAATTGATTCATTCACCGTCCAGACATCACTAGACGAGACAAAACCAACAAAACCCATTACAAATGAGGCATTTGTTGCATCCAGTGGGAACATAATTACTGATTATAATGACTTATACTGTCTTTTTGCGATTTGTGTTGCGTAAAAATAAAACCATGTCTCCATTTTTCATCAGAGAAACAACAAGCCTACTCTACACTGCTCAAAACTCACAACATGGCACCAGCAAAAACAGCGAGAATAAAAGTTAAACCCTTTTTGCAAATCTTCCCACATCATGATGTAGACGTGGGGCCGTGTTAGTATGAGCCGTTTTAGGAGGGCGTGGACGAGTCTTAACTTTTATAAAGAATATCTCTTTGGATTTGAGACTTTAGTCTTTGCAAATTTACATATCTTCTTGAGCTTGTAACACTCCAAAGAGAAAGGAAATTTTAAATCGCATCATATGACCCCTTTAACATTACATCACTTGCTCACCAATGCGGTGAATGGGTGCCATCAGAATGAGAGTCCAGACAGCTGATAAAAACAACACAAGAAATCCACACGACTCTAGTTCATCAATTGATGTCTTTGTTTCTTAAAAAAGCACTGCTTTCCGCTTCACAAAACATGAATTGATGGACTGGACTTGTGTGGATTAATTGTGGATTGTGAGGTTTTTATCAGCTGTTTGGACTTTCATTCTGATTGCACCCAATCACTGCAGAGCATCCGATGGGGAACAAGAGATGTAATGCTAAATTTCTCCAAATCTGTTCCCATGAAGAAACAAACTCACCTACATTTTGGATTGCCTTTTTAAAAAATGTAAACATTTAATTAATTTTACTTTTCCTATCCACATTTCCTTCTTACTAAACATCCTTGCATGCCAAATGTAAATAACGAGAGCAATAACGATTGTATTTTTTAATACAATCAATGCATTCCTAAGGTGACATTTACACTGAGGTAAACATATGCTTGATGACAAACTAAAGTTTTTGTTTCTTTGTATGGTGCTGAAAACCAGTTGGCAAAGATAAGTTACAATCATTGAAGTGCTTACACCTCGAAAACTGTTTGCCAAGCATTGAGCACTTAACAAGAGATAAAGAATTAGAATTAACTGAAGACAGAAATCAAGCTTTTTTTCAAAATGTTTGGAAAAAACATTGTTTTTTTATGGCTGGATATAGATATCAACAATATTGTGAACTGATAATGCACAGAGAAAGATATTTTTTTTTTTGTATAAACTTTGTTTGGGACTTATTTGAGGGCAGCTGAATAGATGCGTTTTTTAAGTTTTTTTTTTTTGGAAGGGCCTTAAGACAAGATTTTTTTTTGGTATCATTCCACAGGTCAGCTCTTATTGCTATACTTACCCTGGGAAATAAAATTCTTCTCAAATTTCTGTAAGAACTCCAGGTACAACAAGTCATCTGATGTCAGTGCTTCTTCCCCAACCACGGCCTTCATTGCCTGCACATCTTTCCCGATGGCATAGCAAGCATACTGCAAAAGATTAGAAATAATTTTAAATCAAATTTAAATCTCTATGTGCCCAAAACATCAAGGCCCGTATTCACAAAACATTTTATCTTAAGAGTTCTCCTACATAGCAGTAAAAGGTTTTCAGATTTCTTTAGAAGTTATTTGATGAAGAAATATGAATCGTACCGCACCTTCAGCATTATAATTATTTCACCTGCACCAGACAGAGACTGAGACCGTGCCACGGCATGTCAGACTAATCATCAGCTTGAGATCGGTTTATGAGATTGGCCTTTATAGAGACCACCAATCAAAGATCCCAAAGCAATTTGTGGCCAATGGTGACTGGTAGCCGATCAGTAATGGGACTAGTAATTATGCATTATTTATTTCTATTATATAGTAAGAAAATGTAATGTGTAACAATGACACCTTAAAATAAAGTGTTACCAAAATTGAAAATATTTTAGACATAATTAGCTGATCTAAAATGATGTCCATACTTACCAGCTGATTAGAGACATCTGAGTGGTCTTTGCGTGTCATTCCTTCACCAATGGCTGACTTCATCAATCGAGACAAAGAAGGTAGTACATTGATGGGAGGATAGATCTGTATAGAAATATCAACAGTTGCTATTTAACAGCATAAAGGATTCAATAATGTTCTAAAAAATATATTTTCATCCAGTGAGCTTGATTCCATTACTCGCCTGTCTGTTATGAAGCTGCCTGTCCACATAAATTTGACCCTCGGTGATGTAGCCAGTTAAATCGGGAATAGGATGTGTAATATCTGTGGACAGGAGATTAAATTAAGCAAGTAAACCATTTATGATGATTAAAGTAATGAAAGAGGAGTAGGAACAAGTACTGTAGGTTTGCTAACCATCATTGGGCATAGTGAGGATTGGGATTTGAGTGATGGAGCCATTGCGTCCCTCCACACGTCCAGCCCTCTCGTATATTGTTGCCAGATCAGTGTACATGTAACCTGGGAAACCACGTCGACCAGGAACCTCTTCTCTAGCTGCTGAGACCTTCAAGATGATAGGGATTCATGCAAAGTCAGGAGTAGCATGTTTAGCCTTGATGCTAATGGCTGTAAGTATAAATTCACTAGGTATGCCAAATCGATTAATTGCAACCGAAATAAAAGTTTATGTAACGTGTGTGTGCTGTATATATTTATATGCATATATAAATACACACACACACACACGTGCATGCATTTAAGAAATATGTTATGTATATTTTAGTGTTGTCTTATGATTAATCTAATCCAAAATAAATTTTTGTTTACATAATATATGTGTGTGCACTGTGTACATTTATTATGGATATATAAATAAACATATGCATGTATTTTTAAGAAAAATATGTTATTTTTATATATTACATATATTGATATATGATATAATTTATATGAATATAAATATATAAATATACACAAATATTTTCAAGATATATGCTGTATGTGTTTGCCTTTATATATACAGAATAAACGCACATATTATGTAAACAAAAACATATTTTGGATGCAATTAATCATTTGACAGCCCGAAAATTAACACACTGTACCTCTCGTAAAGCCTCGGCATAAGAGCTCATGTCAGTCAATATGACCAGCACGTGTTTCTCACACTGGTAAGCCAGAAACTCAGCTGAGGTAAGTGCAAGGCGAGGGGTAATGATGCGTTCGATCCTGCAACAGGAAATCAAACATTTTAGTCCAAGTCACATTAAAATACTTTTATAAATAAAATATATATTTTTGGGTGAAATGCCTTAAACATTCAAGAATATTTGAGAGGATACTGACGTGGGATCATTGGCCAAATTTAAAAAGAGGCACACATTGTCCATGGACCCGTTCTCTTCAAAATCAGACTTAAAAAATCTTGCAGTCTCCATGTTGACCTAATGACACAAGTAACTTCATTAAGATTTCCCATTGGTATGGATGTAGACATTTTTCTTTTAATCAGAAGTGCTCCTCACCCCCATGGCAGCAAACACAATGGCAAAGTTGTCCTCACTATAATCCATCACATCTTTGGACTTCTTCACCAATCCCGCCTGACGACAGATCTGTGCAGCAATCTGAACAACACAACTACATTAAAGTGAGAAAAAAAAATTGGGTCCAATATTGCTTCTATTGTTCTCATTTGTAAGTAGCTTTGGATAAAAGCTTCGGCTAAATGATTAAATGTAAATGTCATTTGTTAGGTAGACTGAGACGATCGAAAGTCAAATATTATTTACATATTTAGTAATACAAAGCACGACGCATTGCATACAAATCACCGCGAGAGCTTTCCAATATGCGCGCCACTGAGTAACGTCTGTACTTCCAAGTCAGAGAGCACCTGTCCATCAAAAGCTCACTATTCAATCAGAGTAAATCACTGTTAAGCCCGCCCCCACGAGAGGTTTGTCAAAACACCAAATGAAAAACTGTGAAGCGTAAGCGAAATCTGTGGCAATGCATTCACAGGGTTTCTGCAGGGTTTAATCAGTCAAATTTAAGACTTTTTAAGACCTTTTTATGACAATTAGGATTTGAGTTTATGACCTACACGAATTACGATAAATAACTTCAGTCTTTAAATTCCTTTCAAAAGTCTTTTTTTTAATTATTGACTTTCATTGAAAGTAACAAGTTTTATTATTAAAAGAGTTATTCTATTATTTCTTAAGATTAAGAAACTGAAGCCTTCGCCTTCTTTTTCTTGAGTATCAAGAACGCAGGAACACTAAACAATTGTAAAATTGTAAAGTAAAAATTATTTTATGGCATTACTTCCAAAATAACAAATGTTTTTGTTGTTTAGTCACAGTAATAAACAACCACAGGACGTAGCTGGGGTCAGCGGGGCACCGGTGAAGGTGGTACGAGTGGGCCCTGTTTGAAATTGTTTAATTTGTATGTTCGTTCATTTTTATTTATTTGTGCTATTTACACAATGTTTAAGTTTTTTTCAAGTTTGTAGGTGTCAATGTACAGAAACTGAATAATTAAATGTAAAATAGCACTTGATAGTCTTCAATGTAAAAATGAAATATACAATCAAATCAGACACCTTGAACATTTCTCACATTATTAGTTTATTTGCTATTGCTTCTAAAATGGTTATAAAATATGACAAGAACTTAGAGTTAAAATCTGTCAGAACAAATTCGTCTTGATAATGTCATAACTTTGATAGAAATCTACGTAATCAACCAAAACTACAGACAACTGTTATTATGACAATATTTACACAACTATCAATACTTTGTTGACCAATTACCAAGCAATGCTTCATTTTGTTCAGACTGTGGGGTGAAAAGCTTTCATTAGCTATTCAGAAACAAACAAACAAAAAAACAAAAAACACATAAGCAATGCATGGTGCTTTATAAGGTGCTGGATAATTTTTGTTCCCAATTTATATATATATATATATATATATATATATATATATATATATATATATATATATATATATATATATATATATAGATATATATATAGATAGATTGATAGATAAAACATTTATATCTATCTATTTCACTAATAGTTCACTGTATGAAGATTCTTTGGGTATAACATTTCACAGTTTGCTTATACTCACTTACATAAATGTATTAGTGTCCTTTACCTACTAGTAAAATATGTATATCAAAAATTATATATCTGGAGTCTGGATAATTTTTGGTTTGACTGTGCATAAATTCTTGTTAAAACTACAAAGTAATGAAGTCAAGAGCAGTGAGTGATTTTTCTTTCATTTTCTTGGATTAACATTACAGCAGCCAGTAGCTAAATTAGGCGCGGTCACTTTAAGAGACGATGAACGCATCTTTTTCCTCAACCGTTTACTTTCACTTAAAAAATAATAACTGACAAATAAATAAAAAATTTTCTAGCATACTTTCCAAGGCGGGTATTTTGACATATTCTGTATGTATTTGTCGGCACAAGAGCAAAAAGAAGCAAATTCGGTGTACAAGCGTTTTGAGACGCCTTTCTCAGCGTGAGCCCTGAACACCTGAACACCGTGGTACTGAATTGGGCTCTTTCACATCCTTTTGTTTGTTCAAAACTGCGATTAGTATTTGTTCGTTCATGTGCATGAGGGACTGTCCGTGATACGCGGCTCTCTCTCTCTCCACACCGAACACAGAGCGCGCGAGTAACCAGCTACTCAGTTCAGCTTTTCCGCGTCTTGTGTTTGGATGCTTGATACCGATTGTAAGTGACGGGCTTGAGCCAGCTACTAAACGCACCGTCTTCGAGCCATAGATCGTTAAAGGTACATTTTCCCATTGTGATAGCCAGGATGATTTAAATTAATCTAAGCAGTGACTCAGTATGATACAGTATGTTCGGAGTTCGCGCGGGTTTCTGTGAAAGTCCTTCTGACAAGTCTGTATGCTGCCGCATGGACCTTGTAGTACTGGAGCACTGTGATACCAGTGTGATACCACCCAGATTCCTCATACAGAACGTGAAACAAATGAATGCCATTGCCACTGCGAGCGCATTTTGATGGAAGAACAAATTAATGGACTAGCATATCAATTTAAGACGTGGCTAAATGTTTTTTATGACCTTGTATGGAAAAACCAGACGTTTTTATGACTTTTTATGGCCTTAAATTCTTATTGTTAAATTTATGACATTTTATGACTTTTTATGACCCCGCGGATACCCTGCATTCAGAATCCACAATTAGAGAAAACAAATCTTTAAAAAACATTAACAAAGAATGAAGCATTTTTGAAGAGCCTATTAAATATGTGTAATTTTCTTCTTTTGTAATGGCATATTTTTGATAGTTTCTGAAAAAGTTACATTCAGTTTTATAAAGTTACGTTCATTTTTTTAAGCAAATATAATTCCATTTATTCCATAACTATACATTGTTAATCATAAAATTACATTTATGTTCATACGTGGAATTCAACATTTTTATATTTGTAAAATGCACACTTGTAAATTAACATATCTGTATATCCATTTAAACAATCTATAAACATTTATACTACAGGGGTCGTTGAATGCTTGAATCTAATTGGCTGATGAACGTTCTGAGGTGTGCAATTATTTTCTGGGAAACGCACAGTGAACGTAGTTCCAGACAGCTCTCTTGACCGCTTTACAGTTTCATATCACTTCGCATAGTTAACTGTAATAACAGTCACTCAGTTTGCACAAAAATATGTCGTCAGCGCTGCCCTAACGATTTTATCATTTGACGCTTCGCGTTGTGGCCACATCTCCACCTCGGGTGTGCATTATTTTTCTAATAATTCAACGGCCCATCGTCAATTATTCCTTACTTCAACACTTCTACTTCTGTATATAGTGCATTATTATTTAATGTTTTTTTTTAATTAAAGGGTGAGGTGTATAAATTTTAACATCTAGCGGTGAGCTTGCGAAATTGCAACCAACGGCTCTGTCCCCCGCTCACCCCTCCCTTCAGAGAAGCTACGGTGGCTGCTTCAGGACTAAGATGTCGGCGGTAAAGACAGCAGAAAGCAATGAGATTTCTTCAATATAAAATATATTAAGGAATTATATTTACTTAATTATTCAATGAATCATTGTTATTGCGAATATTAATGCACTTGTTCATCATTGTGTCAGTGTTTTATTTGCAAGAACAACAAAGTGACAAAACATGCTCTGTAGAGCAGTTTGTTTGTTTAGGGCTACTGTATAAACATGGTGGAGACTTCCAGGTAAGGGAACCTTTGAATGTAGATATAAATTGCTCAAGCTAAGGTAATAAAAACATAACAGTTCATTAAGTTAGGTCTTTATACACCTCTGAAAACATAGTTATGTATGTTATATTGCATTTCTGTGGACAGATCCTCCTAAAAATGGCAGACTGCACCCTTTAAGGTTATATTCCATCTCTGTGTTATTCCTATATACAAACCGGATTCCAAAAAAGTTGGGACACTACAAATTGTGAGTAAAAAAGGAATGGAATAATTAAAAAATCTCATTAACTTATATTTCACATTAGACTATTTCACTATACATTTCACTATTCACAATAGAATATAAATAACATATCAAATGTTGAAAGTGAGACATTTTGAAATGTAATGCCAAATATTGGCTCATTTTGGATTTCATTAAAGGGCTACACAGTCCTTGTCTCTCAGAAATCAAGATGGGCAGAGGATCACCATTCCCCCAATGCTGCTGTGGAATATCAGAAAGGAGTTTCTCAGAGAAAAATTGTAAAGAGTTTGAAGTTATCATCATCATCTTCTACAGTGAATAATATCATCCAAAGATTCAGAGAATCTGAAATAATCTCTGTGCGTAAGGGTCAAGAGCAGAAAACCATACTGGGTACCAGTGATCCTCAGGCCCTTAGATGGCACTGGTCACATACAGGAACGCTACTGTAATGGAAATCACAACATGGGCTCAGGAATACTTACAGAAAACATTGTCGGTGAACAAAATCCACCGTGCCATTCGCCGTTACCGGCTAAAACTCTGTAGGTCAAAAAAGAAGCCATATCTAAACATGATCTAGTTGCGCAGGCATTTTCTCTGGGCTAAGGCTAATTTAAAATGGACTGTGGCAAAGTGGAAAACTGTTCTGTAGTCAGACGATCAAAATTTGAAGTTCTTTTTGGAAAACTGGGACGCCATGTTATCCGGACTAAAGTGGACAAGGACAACGCAAGTTGTTATCAGCGCTCAGTTCAGAAGCCTGCATCTCTGATGGTATGGAGTTGCATGAGTGCGTGTGGCACATATGCTCCCATCCAGACGTTGTCTCTTTCAGGGAAGATCTTGCATTTTCCAACATGACAAAGCCAGACCACATACTGCATCAATTACAACATCATGGCTGCGTAGAAGAAGGATCCGGGTCCTGAAATGGCCAGACTGCAGTCCAGATCTTTCACCCATAGAAAACATTTGCCGCATCATACAGAGGAAGATACGACAAAGAAGACCAAAGATAGTTGAACAACTACTGTAGAAGCCTGTATTAGACAAGAATGGGACAAGATTCCTATTCCTAAACTTGAGCAACTTGTCTCCTCAGTCCCCAGACGTTTGCAGACTGTTATAAAAAGAAGAGGGGATGCCACACAGTGGTAAACATGGCCTTGTCCCAACTTTTTGAGATACGTTGATGCCATGAAATTTAAAATAAACTTATTTTCCCCTTAAAAATACACATTTTCTCAGTTTTAACATTTGATATGTAATCTATGTTGTATTCTGAATAAAATATTGAAATTTGAAACTTCCACATCATTGCATTCTGTTTTTATTCACAATTTGCGCAGTGTCCCAACTTTTTTGGAATCGGGTTTGTATGTCTGTACTTTCTTCTGCACTGGAATTTTCAGCAACATTACTCCAGTCTACAGTGTTACATGATTTTATTATGCTGACTTGCTGCTCAAGAAACTCTTTGACTCTTTTTTACTATCAATTATGAAAACAGTTGCACTCACTGCATAATACCTTTGTGGAATATTTCAGAATTCTTTAATTAATAGTAGGTTCAAAATAACAGAATTTATTTTAAACAAATTCAACAATTTGAAACAAAGTATAATTATAAAGTGATATTATAAATGTCTTTACTGTCACTTTTGATTAATTTAATGTATCTTTACTGAATAAAGGTAAAAATTTCATTCAAAATATCCAGTGTGTGTGTGTCTCTTCAGGCAGAATCACCTTTTATATAATCATGCTTTAAAATAAATAAATAAATAGAACGTTTAAAAAACAACAACAGCAGTCTCACCTCATTGTGGGGTAGACCAGCTGCAGAAAAAATGGGAATTTTTTGGCCTCTTGCAATACTGTTCATTCCATCAATGGCAGAGATGCCAGTCTGGATCATTTCCTCAGGATAAATACGACACTGAGGATTAATCGGCTGACCTACAGGAAGCAGGAGGAAATTGGATGGTACACATATCATCAATACCCAAAAATGCCACCGATGACTATTTGTGAGTGTCATAATTTATGTGGCCTCAGTGACATGTACCATTAATGTCTAAGTAGTCCTCCGCCAGCACCACGGGTCCTCGATCAATTGGCTTTCCTGAGCCGTTGAAAACCCGACCTATAACAGACTTCTAGTTTTACCAATTACACATGATAAAAAATATCACATGGCTTCAGCATGTCTCCTTTTTTCTTCTTACCCAGCATATCCTCAGACACAGGAATGCGCAAAATGTCCCCTGTGAATTCACATGAAGTTTTTTTGGCATCGATACCAGATGTTCCCTCAAACACCTAAAAATTAAATAATAAGGGATGATACTGATCAGATTTCTGCAGTGGAATTTTTTTTTTTTTTTTTTTTACATAGGTATTTCAAAAGGTCTCATTCACTGACCTGTACCACAGCTTTGGAACCCGTGACCTCCAGCACTTGTCCGCTCCTCTTGGTGCCATCAGGCAAAGTCAGATGAACGATCTCAGCGAACCTGGGGAACTGAAGCACATGCTACTAAACAACCAGTTAACATTACATCAATTACTAGTGTAATCCAGCACTTTCCAAACAAATGAGATGAATGTCTTCACTTCTGAATTCATGGTTATAAAGACAATAATGAAAATCTGTTATTGAGTAGAAGTGGCCAAGTCATCATTACCATTTATGTGAAAATATTTTATATTGACTTTTATTTTGTACTTTATACTCAATAAGCAAGCTGACAGCTGTGGGGCCATATTTGGATGCATAATGTTTCTAAAACACAATAAAAATTAGACATGTAACAATGGTGATAAATAATATAGAAATACAATACCTTCACTTGATCCAAAATGACCAGGGGTCCATTAACACCAGCCACGGTTTTATAAGCTTTACATACAATAAAAAAATCAATGTCAAATACAAACACAACTTAGTCTCTGAAGTTTTTTTTTTTTTTTTTTTTTTTTTTTTTTAATCAGTAAGCTCTGCATTATGAAAAATAAATACAGTAAAAAATAAAGCACATATCACCTGATAAAATGACATCATGTTATGCTCAAAGTGTCTTTAAAAGAAAAATAAAGAAAAAGAATGAGAATGTCATAACATACAAAAACATGAATCCTAAAAGGAAATAAATAACAGAGATGCTCATAATCAGTAAATAAAAAGACATTATGCCTCACAAATGTGCTATTCCTAACAATTTATTTATTTGCTTAAGTTTTAAAAAATTATTTTACCATATTTAAGAATTAACCAGTTTAAATATCAAATCTGTTAAAGCTCCTAGCATGTTGTGATGTCATCAGTGCAGCTGATGATGGGGCCATCTGTGGCAAGCCAATTTATAATTAATCTGTTTATTTTGTTACTACTATTTACTTTTAGTTCTAGTAAAACAACAACATCACAAGTATTAACCAGGATCCTATGATCGATTACGTTTTATCAATACCGATACCGATACTGCTTATCGATAAAGGTACTTATCGATACTGTTATTGATACTATGTGGTGCTAAAAGATACGATGTGAAATGTTGAAAATATCAAGTTATTTTATTAATGCTGAACTTTAGCAACTGTATTAAAGTTCTTCAGTAAAGAACAATGAGTGATTTTTTCTCTTTGTGTTTTATTTTATTAATTTTAAAGAAACAGTTTAGCCAAAAATGAAAATTGTCATCATTTGCTCACTATCAAGTTGTTTTAAACCTGAATGAGTTTCTTTCTTCTGTTGAACATAAAAGTTATTTTGGAAAATGTGTGAAACGAGCTGCTGGTTATTTTATATTTTTTAAATGTCGCAAATTTCCCCTACTTATTAAAAAGCTAGGTTCATTACAGTAGCAAACATCATGAACACGATAAACATCAGATGAACACGACCTCAACATATATAAAAAACTACAAAGTGCTCATTCTGAAATCTGAATTTATTCAGATAAATAACTGACTATATACAGTACGGATTTAAAGACATAAAGCTTTATTTCCAAGATAGTAAGTTAAGCTTTTCATTAAGCAATATTAACAACATAATTGTATCATTCATTCTAATATACTCAAATCAATTTCTGATACTAATACGCTCATGTTTAATAATTACTGAATAATTATGTTCATAAAGAAATAAGCAATATTTTGTGTTGGATCAGTTACCTGTATCGTCAGTGCGCAGCAGACACACCCACCTAAACTATTTAAATATATCGCTTATCCTGCCGCTAAAGACCGCAAATACTGCAGATAACATCTGAAGTAAACATTAATTTATATACACATAACATAAAATTGAGTCCCGTTTGACTGATTTGCTTCAAATCGAGTGATAATAGGACAGCGGTTTGAATGCGACCAAATGGTGCTCTCTGCTGGTAGGGACTAGTAAGGATCGAACACTTCCGGTGGCTTCACTGTCTGCTGGCAGTTTAGAACGCGATATGCGATCCAGTCATATATATAAATCAGTGGTGTGGACCAGCAACTGTTTGGTTACCCACATTCTTCAAAACATCATCTTTTGTGTTCAGAAAGAAACTAACACAAGTTTTGGTACAACATGACAGAGAGTAGCTAAATAATGACATAATTTTATGACAATCAGCAGCATGTTTAGTACTGTTGCTTTAAGAGCAGCATGCATCTGTTTTTCTCTCAACTGTTTACTTTCAATTAAGACATAATTAACTGTGTTTATATGTAAACTGTATGTGTTTATGTGTTTTAACCATATTAGTGCAATTAGGTGACAACTAAGTAATCGGGTGCTATTTGACCAGCCTTTTAGTGTATGCACACTTCAGGTGTACAAGCTCTGAATAAACAGATTAACTTAAACTAGTATGTATTCCAATTTTTTCTGGTAGTAACAACTTTTTAATTGGTAGTAGTACTTCTGTACTACTGTAATAACGTAATAAATAATAATGAAAAATAATTAGTAACATAATTATATATATTAAAGGACTACTCTAAATGTTAAAACGGCTTGCCACGAAGCCATCACGATGCAGATCGTGCATAAAACCTGCATCATGTTGATTTTTTTAACGACATATGTGGTGAAAACCAAACCTCTAAATTGATGTTAAGATCATGCAATTAGACATAAACAATATGCAGTTGCAAGGAACATATTCTTCAAGCTGACCCTGAATTCATTTGATTGCATATTTTGGATCAGGCGTAATTAACGTTACAATATCAGAAATGCTACAAATTAGAAGCTAAATGTCTGCAGCTGAAAGTAACATGATGATGATGATGATGATGATGATGATTAGAAGATGCAGTGTAAATACAGAGCGCGTCATTCATTCGTTGCGACATAGACACATCATTTGATGGTTACGTGGATGGGTTTCTGTTTGTACGGGCCCTTCATAGTCAGCACTGGTCACTCACTTAATCTCGGCTGAGAAATGTAGTCACGAGTCACGGCGAGGACATTTTCCCGAACGGCGACGTGTTTGCTCCCGGTAACAGCAGATGATATTTCACTCACGGCTCCACTCACCATTCCTCTAAGAGCCTTCATGATGACTATACTACACAAAAATCACAACTGTAAGCTAAGCGTGAGATCAGAACTGATCATGCGCAATAGTGTTTATGTGGTTCTCCCCCTCCCCTTTTCAAAATCGACGCAGTGAACAATGGCGCCCTCTAGAGGTGTCACTAGAGACAGGATAATAGGATATGCTTTATTATATTTCATATTATTAGAATAACAACGTGATATGTTAATTTCAGAATTTAAATGTTTTTACGTTTCTACTTTGCTTGAATGATACCAGCTCTAAATGATCTTTGTGCAAATCCCGATGATCATGTAGATAGATAGATAGATAGATATCTTCAAAATTAGTTTAAATAACATATAATTATTATTTTTACAATTATTGTACAATTATTAAAGAAGCAGTATGTATGACTGCATTTACACATTTTTTTTACAAAATGCTTAAAAATAGACTTCCATTTGTATTTTAACAAAAAATGTGGATTATTAAAAAAAGTTATGATTTTGTTAATTGTTACATCCAACTATAAATACACATCCAATTTCATCACCTTTGTTTTCCCTTTTTTTCTGTCATTACATTTCTTGTCATTACAGCTTATTGATGTTTAAAAATTACCATCAACATCCAAATATCATAGAACAACCATACAATTTCCATATTTACTGTATTTACATAATCTTAACAAAACATCAACAATGGAAGCCCCTCACACACAAATATAGAATTTAGGTCTTGTTAAGAGATTTTACCAAATCATATGTGCATTATTAATCCTATACATAATATCCTTCTTTCACATTAAACCTACTGTATAATTACATTGAACGTTACATAATTACAAGGCAAAACATTTTGATTCCTGTAGGCTGTATTCCTGAGGGTGCAGGAGCATCCTCTCTTTAAGGACAGAAAGAAAAATAAAAGAAAACAGAGCCAGAAAGTCTCATTATTAACATCAAACTTCACATCATTGAAGCAAATGGATGGATTCATGAAGAAAAATGGAGGGGTTGGTATCACCTAATCTCATTGGAGAACTCTTTCTCATGTTGATTCCAGTTACATTTGAAGATGATAAGATATATAATGATCAGAAGGATCATGATGATCAGTAAACATCCAACAATGGTTCCTGTAATGACCCCCGCTCTTTTAGGAGCTTTGGAAGATTGAGAAAACAATTATGAGAAATCAGTTAGCATAAAATCACCACAGAGTGTGTCTATACGCTTCACTTATGCTTCAGAGATTGAAGGTGAAGCCGACAGCTCTCTTTCCCAACAGCAATGGAAACTGCACAGGAATAGACACCGGAGTGGCTTACGGAGTGATTACTGATCAGAAGTTCTCCTAATGACGGAGTCTAAAGGTATGGAAGAAAACAACAACAACAACAACAACAACAAAAAAACATGATTTAAATTATTTAGAAATGTCAGTCGTCCATAAATCTATAGGTTTTTATATATATTTATTTTTCTCATATGTAGAAATATGTAGAAATGTTATTATAATGCATCATCTGTGAAAGTACAAGGTGCTTTATTATATTTCATATTATTAGAATAACAACATCAATACATATTTATGTTTAATTTAGTTTTAATTTTGATATATATATATATATATATATATATACATACACTTTCTATGTACAATTATATGCATAAATAACTTCTTTAATCCTTGCTGATTTTCAACAACAATTAACCAATTCCCCCATGTAAAAACAATAAATGGCTTAAATGACACAAATATTTTATTAAACAAATTATATTTATAATTTTTTTTTACAAAAAAATTAATTTATTTTTGTTTGTTCATTTTACATTATTTTATTTTAAATAGGTGCTAATTAACTAGGTTAATTAGGTCCTGCATGGAATGCATTTCCAATATTTCTCTCCACTAGACATAATTCAAATAAATTGTTCTCTAATGCATAATATATTATATCATAGGCTCAACATTCTTTTGCAAAAGCCATAATTTAGAAATTAAAACATCACTAGGGAATCACTGGACAAGAAGCATGTCATTATAACACTTTACCAGCTGAGGTAGCCCTTACTCTGAATTGAATCTCCTCCATGAATACAGCAGAGGTGCAGTGCGTTCATCTGACCTGCAGCGGAGAGATGCTGCTTCACCACCATCGACCCAAAACGTGGGCACAGACGGCCTCACTGCCACAAAGAGAGGCGAAACAATTTTTGCATTCACAATCAACTCAATACTTCAGCACAATCTGTGTGAAAGTGAAAATAGTCCTTTCACTGCCACAAAGAGAGTCCAACAACTGTTACAATTCACCCATACAAATTCAAGACTGTTTATAAATTGCATTGTGAAATTTTATAGGAAGCAAAAATAACTTCTGAGAAGTGGTACACAGCTATTATCTTCAAGGACATCTCTTTAAAATAAACCTTTTCAGAGGAAAAAAATCATTTTCAAACTGTTTGGCCCTTTTCAACAGCTCTGAGTTTGCCTGAACACATCTCCGTTTCTTTTGGTCAAATGAACTGACAGCCCCGCCCCCACTCACACTCCATTGGTTGAGCCCCTTTGTTGCCGTAACATTTTGCTTTGATAGTAGAACAGTGGTGTACTTAAATGTAGTCTTTGCATATTAAACGGGGAAAGAGGAAAGTATTGCCAAATCAAAATCTGAAAGAAATTTAAAGATCCCTAATGGAAACATACCCATAGTAGCTAATGATTCAGAATCTCACACAGAAAATAGCTTACTTCCATGTTGCAAAATAAGGTTGCTAAAAAAGACTGGATATACAGTATATGTGACATTACCCATCACAATCGCCTATGTCTGCTTGGCTCAACGTGTAGGTGCAGTCTAGAGTAACCGGATCCCCTTGAGCCATCTGAAGAGTTTGTGGCCCACTGGAGGTCACTTTCATTGCTGCTGTCACATCTGCAGAATATGGCTTGAGATTCATGTGCATCCACTGCAAAATGCTCTGAAGAGCTGTTCAGTCATGACGTTGGTTTATATTCCAACCTGCAAGTTAATATCATTCATTTTGAATTAGGTTTTCTTTTTATTATTTATTTATTGAGTAAAATAGGGTTGTGGTTAACATTATGTGAATAAACTTTAATTTTGTGCTACATATTTACTCTGGAGGCCCATTTCCACCACATGAGAAACAAAATCATGCTTTGGTAAATTATAATTATGAGATACAGTAATTTTTATTATTATTTACAACTGGAAAAAAGTATTTATATTTAATGCATAAAGTCAAAATTATGAGATAAATAGTCATAATTATGAAAGAAAAACAATTATGACAGTAAAAAATGTTGAGATAAAAAAAAGTCATAAAAACCTAAAATTAGATTTTCTACATGTCTAAATGTGTCTTTATAGGTCATAATTTTGACTTTGTTTTGACTTCTTAATCTCATTATTCCTTAGTTTCTAATAATATTGACTGTATCTTATTAAAAATGACTTTTTTCTTACATGAAAGAAATTGGCTTCCGTAATAAATCCATTCACACCTACAATATACTGACTACAACAAAACATCACATACTTGCAGACATGGAAGTAACTTAAACATAAACATAAACTTTACATAAATTAAAAACTGCTATTCTGAAAAATAAAAATAAAAATCAGAAGGAATCCATGGCTTGAAAATGCCACCTGTCTCATTTAATAAATTAACAATGGACTACAAACATCTTCAAACTGTTCATGTAAATGCAGTTTACAGATCATTTTCTTTTAAATGTGATATTGAAGCTTCAAACCAGAATTAATTTATTAGCATAACTATAGTCTTCGGGTTGTTCTGTTCTTTCTAGGTATATTTTGTCTCTGTCTGTCAAAGTCCAAGGATGATCATTTTCAATTAGCCTGTTATTCCCAAATCTCTCATAGTCCTAGTTTCATGCTGACAGTCTGACCTGGTGCTCACTCATGAATGATTCATATGAGCTCATATAATGAAACCCTCCAAATGACTAATATCTGGATTTGGTCCAAAAGCTTGTGAATAATTCCCATCATACATCCATGACTTGGATGATGGAAAACTTTCAGGCCTAATTGAGGAACTTTAGCTGTGTTGTGAGCAGAATGTCAAATTAACCTGGTCTAGAAAGTGCTGGAATTCAAGTTTCAAAGTACATCAGGTTTTGGTGAAACTTACTTGCTTTGAGCAAAAGCATGGCGAGCACAGTCAATATCATAAATGAGGACGATGGGGACAAACTTGTAAGTCTAACACAAGGCCTATTTTACATCTGTAAAAGATGAAGGCAAAAAGACAGCAAACGCTATAAAAGAACATGACTGAGAGAGACTGTGAAGAAGATAATGA
Source organism: Carassius gibelio (assembly GCF_023724105.1). NCBI lineage: Eukaryota > Metazoa > Chordata > Actinopteri > Cypriniformes > Cyprinidae > Carassius > Carassius gibelio. Next base: position 10,690,916 of record NC_068405.1, on the reverse strand, counting down.
GCATGTCTTGCTGGGTACAATATTTTGAACTTTCAATGGTAACACACAAACCTTGTGTTGCAGAAGCGGTTTTGTAAATTCCAGTTTGAACACCTTTCTTTGTGCCACTTTCTCCCATTCAGCTGTCTGACGTTTTTAAGACACACGCTTGTGCCCAGAAATGAAAAGAAACTGCAAAAAGGATATATATTTTACACCAATTAACTTTACTAGTGAATTTTAACAAAATGGCTGTAAAGTATGATGTACGATGGATGATGTAATTTCATATCAATGATCCCTACAAGGAATGTTTTTAGAACTTTTAGGTTCTCTCAAAGTTATGAACAAACATTCTTCCAATAATGTTTGTTGTAATATTGTTATCTGGTCTTTAACAATATTCTTCAAATGTTAGCACAAACACCGGTGTTCCCAGTGAAAAATAAGCTGGCTTTCAAAAATGCTACAGGTCCAATCCTGACAAAATCTGGGGCTTCGTTTACACTTAGCATTAACATGCGACCTGTATCCGTATGTTGTCCACGGACACATTGAAAAGTGTTAATGCACTTCTGATCGGAATGTAAATCGATGCGTGTCCTGGTCCAGAGGTAGTTGAGGACAAATTGTGATTGGATCTCAGTGTAATGTAAACGCAAACCAGCCATCGTGTCTGCATTCGCAGGTCAACATCATGCAAAACACCACCCCGTCGCCCGCAAACTGAAAAATGACGGAGAACACCCGTGTGGAGACTATGAGACTCCTACATTTATCTTTGATTTGTAAAATGTCCCTTGACTGAAAATCTTTTCAAAAGAAAACCCACCACTTCAAGATGCCTTTGGACTAGGCCATTCTCAGCAGACTTAAATATTTTGCTGGAAAGACAGATCAGATTGTTTATCCAGATAGAAAAGTCAATTGATGTTGCCAAGTATAAACGCGCCATGGTCTGATCGCAGGTTAATGCCAAATGTAAACGCAGCCTGGGATTCAATCTTTTTGTCAGCTTGTTTTATTTCAGTTTACACAGGCTTTTTGGTACTGATTGATTGTAGGCCTCATAGATCTGAGCTGGTAAACAAATTCACAAAAAGTTAATAAGTTGTTGAAATACCCAAAATGATGACATTTTAGGAAGTTGTTATACTCTCTTTGAACAAAGTTAGAAGGTTTAAGTCCAATGTGAAGACATTAGCATTTTTGGGAAAAATAATACCCCTGCTGGGTCAAAATGACTGGAACACAGAAAAAAAAAAAAGAAAAAAAAAATTGCATTTTAAACGTTCAGATAACGTTTGGATACTTTAGCAAAACATTACAGCTTGTTTTAAAGCACCTCACTGGTAGTGAACATTGATCTTACATATAAAAAGTAAAAATAGGACACAAATCTTATAAAAACGTTATACCACAGCAAAAGTCCAAAATACGCACCTGTAGTGACCTCAAGACATTTTTCCACAATCACAAAGTGAAACGTTTCTTATCTACCTCCTTGTGGTGAGAGAAAGGAACATATCTTTGTTGCTTTTCTTTTTGTAACACACTCCATTCTTCCTCCTACACTGTTTTGAGAGCTGTAACCTCATTGATCAGCAAAATCTATCCTGTACCATAGATTATACAACACAAGAAGAAAAATTTTGGCTGTTCATGCTGATTGACCAGAACAACAGGTTCCTCTGTGTGCAAAGGTTTATCTGAGCTAGAAAATGGGCCATAAAAAACAGATATTTCTGCAATTTTACTGTACATAGAGACTTACACATGGAGGGTCAGTTCACTCTCTGCTTTAGTCTTCATGCACCTCACCTTCTGGGAAGTCGTGGCCTAGTGGTTAGAGAGTTTGACTCCTAACCCTAGGGTTGTGGGTTCAAATCTCGCGCTGGAAATACCATGACTTAGGTGCCCTTGAGCAATGCACCGAACCCCCAACTCTCCCTGGCGCCGCAGCATAAATGGCGTCCCACTGCTCTGGGTCTTAAATGCAGAGCACAAATTCTGAGTATGGGTCACCATACTTGGCTGAATGTCATGTCACACCACTCACTTCTGAATGGCTCTACTGTGAGACAACAAGCCTCTTCTGGTATAAAGTGAAGGTGGTGCAATGGTGATGTGGTCCACAGAGACTGTTCTCAGGTTACTCCACTCAGAAATACAAAGGACAGAATAATAAATTATTGGAACGTTTCATTATATCATGTTTAATGCAATAATGTTTACTGATAATAAACTGAGTTTATTTCTTGCTGTGCTCAGTGAATTTTTACCAAACTAACATGCAGTGAAAGTTTGTCTAAAGGTGGTTCCTTTGCAAAGAACAGTGAGGCTCTCTCATGCCGACCTAAACAGGCCACTGCAACCTTATCTTCAAGAAATGTCCATGCTTTTTAAAAATCGAACTAGAATTATCAACATAATGAAACTGTGAATAAAACTTCATGTCAAAGAAATACATTTAGTACATTTAACAGCTGCTATGGCAACTTTGGCCTTACATGTGAGACTCAAATGGTTAACGGATGGCAAATATGTAGTTCAGTAAGAATGCTAGGAAACATGATTTTATTGTATAAATCATTCATTTATTTATTTTTATTTTTTTACTTTTATGTTTGTAATCCCCATTTGGTTTGATATTTTGTTGTCTAATGCATGCAATACTTTTTGTCATGTCTTTTTGTTCTTATTTTTTGGGGGGTGTTTTATATAATAGGCTTACCTCACACTTTTTGGGCACACATAACCTAAACAGAAGTGGAAGGTCTGAGTTAGTATCCTCCAAGGCTCGGGCTAAACGCCAAAAGAGTTGTGTGACCCCAAACCAGGTCTAAAATTAAAACCTGTCAAAAGCCAAATGCAGGAAGTTGTGGCCATTATTATTTTCAAATTTCAATGCCTTGAGAAATACTTTCTGCAGCGCCCAGCTTTTACGTTTTACTATTATATTCTAGATTCTGCAAATTATAATATTAAGCCTATATTTCCATAAAAAAGAACGCAATTTTCGCTGTTCAACAAAGATAATATATATATATATATATATATATATATATATATATATATATATATATATATATATATATATATATATATATATATATACTGTTCCAACCAAGTAAAATTAATTCGTTTAACCCAAGCTAAAGAATAATAATGTGCATTTGATTAATTCTGTCATTAATTACTCACCCTCATGTCGTTCCAAACCCAGATGATTTTCATTCATCTTCGTAACACAAATTAAGATCCAAAAGCTTTCAGACCCTGAATAGACAGCAACACAACTATCACATTCAAGGCCTATAAATGTAAATACTGTTGAATAAAGTCGCTTTTTTGTTTTCTTTGCATACAAAAAGTATTGTCGTAGCTTCTTGCTTTCTGCAGGGTAAAAAAGCTCTCTAAAACTAAAACTCTCCTTTTAATTCTAGGAAAACAGGAAACAACACACTTTGTGTAACTAGCCTTCTAAACCAAAACCTTACTGAAATATAGTGTTTGTGACAACTAGTCCCAACTTGCTTGTTTTTGAGGTGTGATAATTGGAACATCCCAAAAGCTTGTTTAAGCCCACAAGCATTAAAAAAGTGTTTTCAAGCGAGATGTTTATTGCTGTAATCCACTCACCAAACTATTTGAGAAATACCCCGAGCTACTCTCAGCGTCCACCGGGATCAATAAACAGCCGTTGCCTGGGGCTGTCAAAGCCTTCGCTTTAAATGAGGGCAAGCAGGGTTTTCATCAACTTACACAAAGTCGATTTTGAATGATGCATCTGGCTGCCTTTAGATGTCCCAGTATGTGCAGAAACACACTTACTGGTAATTTATTTGTAGCTCGCAGACCCATGTCATGGAGCTTATTTGAGAGCTTGGTCTGGAGGTCTTTCCACAATACACTGAGGCCAAGAAGGTGCATCACGTGGGTGCTCCACATGCCAAAATCAAAACGTAAACCACTAGCATGCCGTCATACTCCCTGCTCACCCTGCTGGACTTCACCCAGATCATGAGGAACACCACTATCTCATCTGACAAAGTGCCGGTCCATAATATTTTTTTTTTTACTGAGTGCTAGAACGTGACTAATAGCCATCATTTCATATCTTGATGGATGAAGACTTCAGGTTCCATATTGTATCGAAGATGCATATTTACCTTGTACATTCAGCCACGATAGATCTTGTAGATCTGTATAGATGTATTTTTAGCTGCTATTTCTAAGAGTGGTTAATGGGTTGATGGGTTTCTCCAATCTATTGAGGTCATTTTCGACATCATGCTAGTTTCAAGCGTAACCATAAGGTGAGAAATGTGTATACCGCCTAAATAATCCATTTTACTCAGACCTTATCAGTTGAAGACCCAATGAGTTCTCCTAATGCCCAGCTCTATGATGGCATGACGCTGCACGCATTCATGGATAAACATATCTGGACCAGACGTGAGCATCAAGCATTTCCTGCATTTTCAGTTCACTTGACATTTGTCAATACTTATCTACTGTATCTGTGCGTCCTATAGAGGTAAAGAGGAACTGGCCTTGTGTAGCCGTATTGTTTCAGTCATGGCTTGAAATCCCAGATTTTTTAATACAAACTGGTTTAAAAGGAATAAATAATACAGAGACTATTATAACATTTTGTCATCATTAATTGCCTCTTATGTATTAATGATTGTTTTCTTCCATTGAATACAGAATTGACCAGGGACCTGTCAAGCCTCCAAAAATATATATAAAAAACACTGTATAAGTATTATAAAAGAACAAAAAATATATACATTTCAGCGTTGGGCTGAGTGTTTATGAAAAAAAAAATGTTTTGGGGCTTTTTTAAATATGTTTTTGGGGTGATTTAAAGCTGGGGTTATTATTGACTAATGTATGGAAAATAATTAATTTTTAGTTAATTTTTTTGTTTGTTTGTTCCACTAAAAAGCATATGAATATGAGTTTAGAACAACTTGAGGGTGAGAAAAAAAATGAAAGAAAATACAATTTTCTGAATAATCCCACACACACACACACACACACACACACACACACACACATAGATATATAGATATCAATTTTAGTTTGCTCTGTAAAAAGGTTTAAGAAAACAGCTAATTTAGAAGAGCTTTTATCTTCTGTTCCTCTTTTACCAACTTTTTGTCAGCACAGACTGTTTTGTTTATCTCTCCACCAGATTAGATCTATCCATTATTATTACAATGCATCTTTGCCTTAGCATAACAGGCAATACAATCTCATAGTCTCAAAAAAAAAAAAAAAACATAGATCTATCACCATGCTATGATCATTTTTTTGTACAGCAGATATTTGAAAGCAATTTCACAATCACTGTGGCAGAGAAGAAACCCAGTGGGGCATCGTGCCACAACACACAGACATCTGTAAGGAGGTGTTGTGGTGTTTTATGTGTGTGTCGAGAGCAGCAGCAGCAGCAGCAGCAGCAGCAGCAGCTCAGTGTGATGCCCATCTCTCTCCACAGGGGGGCACTCAGCAGCTGTGAGAGAAGCTGGTGGAGCAGATCGGCAAAGAACGGGTCCGGCTGGGTGCCGCCGTAACGCCCATATGTCAGGTAACGACTCCATCAGCGTAAGGTTGACACAGAGATAACGAGCATTTCTCCACCAGCGGTGCGAGTGATAAGTTCCTTTCCTTTAAACAAGATACTATTCGGAAACCAAGACTTGGGTCCCACAGTGTGCCTTTCGGTTGTTTTGCTCTTCCTCTTCCTTCCCATTTCTGTATTGTACATTATGGTACGCTGAAGTGCTTGTCATGACTAAAATATTTAGATGAGCTAAATCAAATCCACTCCATTAGATAGCTCTCATTTGAGAATTGGTGACACAAAATCTTTTGAAAGCCTAACGTCGGGGAATTAGCCTATAATGTCGCTCTCACACATAGAGAGGTAAATCCATTAGCCATCTTAATGGTGTTACATCGACATGCCATTGCCTGAGTAGAAAGTTTTACTCACCCCCACTGTTTATCCACATGAACTCATTGACTTCTATCACACACATAGGTGCTGGTCATATAGAATATCATCAAAAAGTTGATTTATTTAATTCCATTCAAAAAGTGAAACTTGTATATTATATTCATGCATTACACACATACTGATGTATTACAAATGTTTATTTCTTTTAATTTTGATGATTCGATATCTCAGAAAATTAGAATATAACTTAAGAATAATACAAAGAAAGGATCTTTAGAAATATCCTAAATAACTAGTATGAAAATGAAAAGTATCATGTACAGCACTCAATACTTAGTTGGGACTCCTTTTGCCTGAATTACTGCAGCAATGCGGCAGGTGCCAAGTCCTGTTGGAAAATGAAATCTGCATCTCCATAAAGTTGGTCAGCAGTAGGAAGCATGAAGTGCTCTAAAACTTCCTGGTATATGGCTGCGTTGACCTTGGACCTCAGAAAACACAGTGGACCAACACCAGCAGATGACATGGCACCCCAAACCATCACTGACTGTGGAAACTTTACACTGGAACTCAAGCAACGTGGATTGTGTGCATCTCCTCTCTTCCTTCAGACTCTGGGATCCTGATCTCCAAAGGAAATGCTAAATTTACTTTCATTAGAGCACATAACTTTGGACTACTCAGTACACTTTTTTTCTACCACATCTTTTCCTTCCCTTCACCTCTCTATTAATGTGCTTGGACACAGAGCTCTGTGAACAGCCAGCCTCTTTTGCAATTAACTTTTGTGTCTTGCCCTCCTTGTGCAAGGTGTCAATGGTAGTCTTTTGGACAACTGTCAATTCAGCAGTCTTTCCCATGGTTGTGTAGCCTACAGAACTAGACTGAGAGACCGTTTAACGGCTTTGCAGGTGTTTTGAGTTAATTAACTTGTTAGAATGTGGCACCAGGTGTCTTCAATATTGAACCTTTTCACAATATTAGAATTTTCTGAGATACTGAATTTTCTGAGATACTGAAAGATACTGGAATTTCCTTAGATGTCAGTTATAAACATCACAATTAAAATAAATAAACATTTGAAATATATCGGTCTTTGTGTAATGAATAAATATAATATACAAGTTTAACTTTTTGAATGGAATTGGTAAAATAAATCAACTTTTTGATGATATTCTAATTATATGACCAGCACCTATAAACCTTTCATGGCACATCTGAATATATAGCTGTTTACTTTAAAACTGCTATATATGTCAAATATAAATATAAAAATGTGTATTTAAATGCATATTATGCAGTTTCTTTTTGCAATATAGTGTATGTATAAAATAACAATTTCCTGAAAAAATAGCTATGAAATCAATTATCTCTGGCTCTGAAAACAGCAAAAATACAGTACCTATGTTTTTTTTTTTTTAAGGCAATTGGAAAATTACAAAATCAGTTGAAATTGAAATGGGTTAAATGGCTTACATCACTTTCAGCACCTTTAGGCAAATAATATTTTACTAAAAATAATTACTAATTCATAAAATATTTAAATATTAATCAAAACATATTAGTGTACCCATGTTTTTGTTTTAAGCCAATCAGAAAATTAGCAAATCAGATGAAATGGAATCGAATTAAGTGGCTAACATCAATTTCAGCACTTTTGGGCAATAGAATATTTTACAAAAAAATTATTATGAATGTATCAGATATTTTAATATGAAGAAACTATTAATGTTCCCATGTTTTTATTTTGAGCCAATCAGAATTATTTTTATTTTTTTTACCTAAAATATTTTCCCCTGGGAATCAAACCCACAACCTTTTGTGCCGTTAACACAGTAGCAGAACTAGTTTGGAGTCTGTGTTTGGAATATGTTTTTAAAAGAAGACTCTTATATGCTCATTACGACTGCATTTATTTTATCTAAATTACAGTAAAAAAATGCAATATTGCGAAATGTTATTACAATTTTTCAAATAACATATTTTTTTTTATTTTTTAATGTTAAAATGTAATTTATTTTACATCCTAACTCCAGTCTTCAGTGTCACATGATCCATCAGAAATCATTCTGCTATGCAAATGTGCTGCTCTAGAATCATTACTGAAAACAGTTGTGCAGTTCAGTATTTTTATGTTTTTTTTCCAGATTATTTGGTGAGTAGAAAGTACAAAATAACAGCATTTATTTGAAATAAGAATCTAACATTATAACATTACTGCAACTTTTGATCAATTTATTTGTGAAGTGCCACAAGGTCGCTTCCCAGAGGTAGAACATTGAAGAAAACTTAAAGCATACTAAAAATACACACACACACACACAGACACACACACACAAAAACAAACACACACACAACCATCAAATACAATTCAATGAAAAGTCATCAAACAAATATGTTTTAGGCTAAAACTTAAAGGCAGATATAAGAGATTACAAAGACAAACCTTAGAGTTCCAGAGCTTGAAAGTGATGACACAAAAAGATTGTCCACCTAGAGTATAGTCAGACTCTAGAAACGGACAATAGGCCAAGTTTAGATGATCCTAGATGCCGAGGGTGAAGTAGGTCTGATAGATATAGAGGTGCGAGACCATTTAAAGCCATAAAGGGTTAGTTCACCCAAAAATGCTCACTCTCAAAGCATCCTAGGTGTACAGTATATGCCTTTCTTCTTTCAGACGAATCCATTCGGAGTTACAGTTGAACAGTCCACAAGTCGTCAAATAAAGCGTGCACATTCATAATAAAACGTGCCTCACACGGCTCCAGGGTGTAGATAAAGGACTTCTGTGGTGAATGCATGTTTTTTTTGTTTTGTTTTTTAAGAAAAAAATATCCATATTTCAAATGTAACAAACACTTCTTTTTCTCACTTATGTTATCTCTCATGTGCGGAAGCAGTTCAGGCGGATGTTCGAGCATTTTATTATGTTTTTAGAAAACCATGTCTTGATTTTCCAGGTAAAATCTGAATCAATATGGGGCTCAGTAGAGTAAAGATGTGTTAGTTCAAATTCTGTCATTTATTACTTGCCCTCATCTCCTTCCAGACCTGTAAGACCTTGGTTCATCTTCAGAACACAAGTTAAGGTATTTTTTTATGGAATCTGAGAGCTCTCTTACTCTCCATAGAGAGCAAGGATATTACCACAATCAACACACAGAAAGTAATCATCGCTGTTTACATATAGCAGAAATATAAAAATAGCAGAAGACAGTAGCTCCTGGAGGAGAACTGTTGAATAAATTATGTTATTTACGCATAAATTTAAGTTATTATGTTCTTTGCGCATAAAAAGTGTTCTCGTAGCTTCGTAAAATTACGGTTGTACCCCTGATGTCACATGGACTATTTTACTGATGTTCTTCCTTTCTGTGCGTTAATCATGGTCATATCCTTGCTGTCTATGGAGGGTCAGAGAGCTCTCAGATTCCATCAAAAATATCTTAATTTGAGTTCCAAAGAAGGGTTTTGGAATGGCATGAGGGTGAGTAATTAAAGACAAAATTTAAATTTTTGGGTGAACTATGCCTGTAATGCACCCCCCAGCCATCCCCTCCCTTCCCATAGTCGAGGGTAACGTTCATGAATGTCTCAGATGATGAAACATCCAGGCGTTTTGCCATAGATTTGGTAGCTGTTCTCCATTACAAATAGTTGTCTATTAAAAGTAGTGCTCCTATTTCTATCTATGGCACCTTTGGGAGTTCTAACAGCCAGTATTCATTTATATCTTAGTCCAGTCTGTTTGGGACGGCTTTATGACAGGAAGCCATAATAATGCCAACAAGCCTCCCAAGTGTTAGATCTCTCTCTTTCTGTGTGTGTGTGTGTGTGTGTGTGTGTATCTAATGTATTTATTCTCCATCTTCAATCCATAATTCTATGTATTTCACCACAGAGATCAATACATAACAATTCCCTTATTGTGTTGAGTACATTTTCCTTCGCAACAGGCCTTAATTAGTGTCCTTGCCATTCTAGTTAGTTTCAACCTCACAATACCAGCCTTTACCGGGTTTCAGTTTTTAATCAATTCTAATACGTTTTTCTCTTACAGAATTCAGAGAACATAAAAGTTACGACTTCGGCAGGCACAGTCACTTGTAAAGCTGTCATTGTTGCGTGTCCTTCTCACTTGGCAGGTTAGTGCACAAACACACGAGTCTATGTGAATCACATGGTTTGTATAAAACAGTCTGTCGAGCTGACCCCAAAACAGCAGTCAATCACGTGCCCCCTGCAGTGCACTTCCTCTGGGAGTACCGCCATCCTGGCTGCAAGTTTGGCTGCCACGTTTTGTTTAACAGATAGTGCGACGCAGTCTGTTGCACAAAGTCTGGCGAGAACACTTTTAATGTGACAGATCTAAGGACAGCTCTGAATTACGCAGAGTGCCTGAACTGCCATCGTCCTTCTGGCTCTAAATCAGAATTTGCAGACGACAAGCTGACAGGTGAGGCGAGCTCTTAAAAACTGGAGACACTGTTGAGATTAGACAGCCGTCCAAAATGCATTCAGCGATTAAATAATGGAGGCAGGCAGCATGGCTTGAAGTCAACACTTGGGCTCGTCTTCTCCTGTTAAAAAACAAAAGACAAAAACTAAAAAACTTTTTTTTTTTTTTTAACAGCCTTACTGGGAATCAGAATGCATTATACAATCTGTACACATACACCTGTGTATATTACGTAGTTTTACCTATTTATTCTTTTTTTTTTGTGACATGCATAAAAAAAAAAATATTAATCCGAAATGCTGTTTTAGTGCAAAATCATTTTAAATCTTAAACAGAATGTCCAGTTCAATTTGATTTGATGCCAAAAAAAAAAAAAATATATATATATATATATATATATATATATATATATATGTGTGTGTATATATATATATATATATATATATATATATATATATATATATATATATATATATATATAAAATAAAAGTTATTAAAGTTACGCAAATTATATTTGAGAGTAACAACAGGAAATATTTTTTTTTGTGTCAATTACTCTAACAAAGCTATAACTTAAGCAGACTTGGGATATAGTGATACAAGTCATTCAGATAACTTTTATGGTACTTTTTATCATACTGCTTATGAGTTTGGCTTTTATCTGCTTTAATTGAATGGAAAGGCTGCTTATGGCAAATGTAAAAGATTAAAAACTATTATTTAGTTGCAGATCCCTTACATTTAATCACAGCAGTGAGTCTGTGGCCCACAGACATCACGAGACTCTTGGGCTTATCCTTTGAAATGCTTTTCCCAGCTTTTAATGCAGCAAGTTCTAACTGTTGCTTGTTTTGGGGAGTTTCTGCCTTTAGTCTTATCTTCTGCTTGTAAAATTCTTCTTCAGTCGGATTTAAACCTGGAGATTGATTTGGGACTTTCCATTTCTTTGCCCTGATAAACTCCTTGACTGAACTGGAAGGGTGTTTTGGGTCAATGTCAGGATGCAATATAAAGCACTTTCTGATGAGTCTGGTTGAATTTTCTTAAATATTGGTAGCCAAGATGTTTCTGTACCCTTCCAAATTAATTCTGCTACTGTCATCATACATTAAGTCATCATTAAAATTGAGAGGGGCTGTTCCAGAGACAGCAATGCATGTCCATTCCATGACACCACCTCCACCAGGCTTTACAGATAAGATTCCATAAAACGTAGTTCCAAAACTCTACTCTACTCTCTGTTTTTTTTTTTTTTTGCATACTCTAATCTTATACCTTTCGATTTTTGGTGCTGGTCAGATGTTTGCATCTTTCTGTGTAGCTTCTGTAATTCTATGTCAAAGTCTCCTGCGGACAGTAGATTTTTAGAGCATCACCCCAGCTTTCTGGAGGTTGTTGCTGATTTTACAGACATGTATTTTAGGGTTCATTTTCACAGCTTTTATGATTCGTCTTTCATCAACTACAGTTGTTTTTCTCAGCCACTCAGGTCGATGTTGGCAGCTGATCTGTTTTTGCTATAGCTCTAGGTGACTTCTTTTCTTTTAGCATCCAAATTGCTTGCTTTTCTCTCAAAGTCAGCCCCCTTGACTTCATACTGGCTTGTGTGTCACCATCGAATGCTAGACCCATAATGCAGAAGCAATGGATATAACTGCTAGGACACATTCCCTGCTTTTAATATCTGAATAATTTATGCAACAGGACACAGTTGATCACTTAGTAAGACCTGTGAGGCAACTGTTCCAATACTTATGCTCACATCAGATAGTGGGATGCACTGTAAAAGTGCTGATCTTCTTAGCTGGTAAAACATTTCTGTGCTTAATCACAGAATAATAAAATGTGACATTCTGTAGTTTTGTCTTGTATTCATGTGTTAATCATATTTACAGGTTTCTTGACTCAACAGTAAACAGAGCAATTTTGTCTTTATTGTCCCAATACTTATGGAGTGCACTATAGTAGGAAAAATTGCTAATCAGCCAATCACATGGCTGCAACTCAATGCATTTAGGCATCTAGATGTGGTGAAGACGACTTGCTGAAGTTAAACCGAGCATCAGAATGGGGAAGAAAGGGGATTTAAGTGACTTTGAATGTGGAATGGTTGTTGGTTGAGTATTTCAAAAACTGCTGATCTACTGGGATTTCCTCGCACAACCATATTTAGGGTTTACAGAGAATGGTCCGAAAAAGTGAAAATATCTGGTGAGCGGTAGTTGCGTGGACGAAAATGCCTTGTTGATCTCAAGAGGTCAGAGGAGAATGGGCAGACTGGTTAGAGATGATAGAAAGGAAACAGTAACTCAAATAACAACTCGTTACAACCAAGGTATGCAGAATACCATCTCTAAATGCACAACAGCCATATCACCCTGGATCCCAAGACTGGTTTCCCACTGAAGCTAAGCAGGACTGAGCCTGGTCAGTACCTGGATGGGAGACCTCCTGGGAAAACTAGGTTGCTGCTGGAAGAGGTGCTAGTGAGGCCAGCAGGGGGTGCTCACCCTGTGGTCTGTGTGGGTCCTAGCGCCCCAGTGTAGTGATGGGGACACTATACTGTCAACAAGCACCGTCCTTCGGATGAGATGTTAAACGAGGTCCTGACTCTCTGTGGTCATTAAAAAATCCCAGGATGTTTTTCGAAAAGAGTAGAGGTGTGACCTCGGCATCCTGGATAAATTCGCCCATTGGCCTCTGACCATCATGGCCTCCTAACAATCCCCATATCGGCTGATTGGCTTCATCACTCTGTCTCCTTTCCATCAGTAAGCTGGTGCGTGGTGGGCGTTCTGGCGCAATATGGCTGCCGTCGCATCATCCAGGTGGATGCTGCACACTGGTGGTGGATGAGGAGATACCCCTGACAATGTAAAGCGCTTTGAGTGCCTAGAAAAGCGATATATAGAACTAAAAATGTAATGTAACACGTTGAACCCTGAATCAGATGGGCTACAAAACCAGAAGAACACACTGGGTGCCGTTCCTGTCAGCTAAGAACAGGAAATGGAGGCTACAATTCACACAGGCCCACCAGAATTGGACAATAGAAGATTGGAAAAATGTTGCCTGGTCTGATGAGTCACGATTTCTGCTGCGACATTCAGATGGTAGGGTCAGAATTTGGCTAAAGAACATGAAAGCAAGGATCCATCCTGCCTTGTCTCAATGGTTCAGGCTGATGGTGGTGTTGTAATGGTGTGGGAGATATTTCCTTGGCACACTTTGGGCCCCTTAGTACCAACTGAGCATCAGTTAAACACCACAGCCTACAATTTTGTTGCTGACCACTTCCATCCCTTTATGACTATATTGTACCCATCTTCTGATGGCTACTTCCAGCAGTATAATGCACCATGTCACAAGGCTCATATAATCTCAGATTTGTTTTTGAACATGACAATGAGTTCACTTTACTCAAATGCCCTCCAAAGTCACCAGATCTGAATCCAATAGAGCAGCTTTGGGATGTGCTGGAACAGGAGATTCGCATCATGGATCTGCAGCAGTCAAATCCGCAGCAACTACGTGATGCTATCATGTCTATCATAAAATCTCTGAGCAATGTTTCCAACACCTTGTTGAATCTATGCCATGAAGAATTGATGCAGTTCTGAAGGCAAAAGGGGGTCTGACCCGGTCCTAGCAAGGTGTACCTAATAAAGTGGGCAGTGCGTGTATATTAGTATATTATATTAAAATATTTTTTCATCTAATTTCAGTTTTTGACTTCTATGTGTGATGTACAAACTGGTCCGCTCATGGAATTGAACACCCTTCAGGGTTTTTTTTAAAACACCTATTGACTCACTCACTGGAGTGTTAGCATGCTCCGCTGTGTCGTCTTGTCATCTTGTGTGATGGAGACCAATGTTTTAACCTCCCATCCATCTATCTTTTATAATGAGTGAAGTCACTCCCCCACCTCCACTTCAATGATTAATGAACTGCTTGACTTGACAGTACTTTATTATGCTTCATTTTGCCATGCCAGGTAATAGAAGACTTCTCTTCTACTGGCAGCCCACAAGAGCTGCCTCTCCCTGCATATTCTCAATACTGAGTTTCATATTACATTAAACATTTAAAGGAATAGTTCATCCAAAAATTCAGAATGTCACAGTATTCATTTTCTGTTCCAATGATTTAAAAAAAAATACTAAATACAGGTTTGGAACAACATAAGGGTGAATAAACAATCCCTGAATATTAGGTTTGGTAGGAACTATCCCTAAGAGGACTAAATGTAAATTTGACACTCTTCCCCTGGCTTTACAGTCATCACTTTAAGACATTTGTCTACTTGAGAAATCACAGGGAATGCCTGTCATGAGAGAAATTCAGTGAACGTTTTAAACCTTATACTCAATCTTGGATTTCTCTGTCATTTGGGGAGAGGACAGAATATGAAGTGTGGGTGTGCGTGGGCAACCATGAGAAAAGGACGTGTGTGTGTGTGTGTGTTTGCTGGGATTGTTGTGCGTGGGCGCGTGTAGCTGTATAAACCCATGAAGCATTCATGCTTTGCTGCACCAAACCTACAATATGCCCGCGATTAGTCAGGTTGTGGGATGTATGTGCTTTTTGTCTTGCCATTTTTGTTGGCGTGCGGATGCTCAATCGAGTTTGGATGCGTTCCTTCGGTGGGTTTGCGGCATGTCGAAGCATAAATGGTTGCAGCTGGTTAGATGCTATATTTAACTCAAGTCTTCCTCCAAAACGCTGTACCTGACTAAGCTGGCACTGCAGCTGCATGCAATTTGAGCTGACTGGCAGAGAAAACGGTCCCCGGCCCGGCCTCCCATCGACTCCACTTTGATGAGAGAGCATCTCCAGTGACAGCGGACTACAGCGGTGGCAAGAAACCTCACAGGCGCGTCACTCAGAGTTTTGCTTAGAGGTCTGTTTATACTGTAAGAAAGCAGGGAAGCATTAGCATCCGTTTGACTGCCATGACCTATTTTTAAGGGAGTTTACAACAAAGTTTAAGCAGATTTTTTTTTTTTTTTTGGTTTAAAAGTGCCGGATTGTTTCCAGTTTCCCAGCATTTTGGGAATGAGTTCAAAAGCACAGGTTTTACGCCTAAACCTTTAATTAGCAAATTTCTGTTATCACTTTGCCATTTACAGATGAATGAAGGCAGGGTGGTGTCACGGTTTTACGCTGCCTGAAGGAATACGGAGTCGAGGATAAACGGAATAAGGCTTTTAATATATCCAACACAGGGGATATCCAACATGGAGCACAGAGGTAGACACACGTAAGTAGCAAGCGATCACAAGTGAGCACAAGTGAGAAGACCCGACAAAACAGAACTGAAGGGACACGGCTTATGAACAACAGATAATTGGGGAAACACAGGTGGATGGAATCATGAAATTAACAGGGACATGGAACACATGAGGAAGATAATGGACACACCTGGGAACTAATCAAACACGGAAAGACAGAAACTGGGTCACGGGCAAAAACACATTAAATGAGTCCAGGTGTGTGACAGTACTCCCCCCTCCCGGTAGGTGCGTCCTCGCACCGTAGAAACAACAGGGGGAGGCGTAGGTGGGAACTTGGGAGGAGGTTCCGGTGGAGGACGGACTTCCAGGAGGGGGCCAGCAGACAGGGACCACAGAAGGAGGAGCCAGGGAGGAGACGACGGAGGAAGGAGCCAGGGAGGAGACAGGAGCAGGAGGAGCCAGATGGTCCACCAGAGACCAGCCAGGACGGAGATCCAAGGTGGGGTCGACGGCGGGAGGAGCCATGGTGAAGGAAGGGTCGACGACACCAGGGGGCCGACAGGCGGAGACTGCACCGGTGGGTGAGGAGCCCAAGATGGAGCAGCACAGCCGCAGAGCCAGGGTGACGTCGAGGATCCGGAGGGCCTAGGTGGAGCTGAAGGCTCAGGCGACCAAGGCAGAGGCGGGGTCCTGGCAGACCGCTGTGGAGCCGGAGTGACCGAGGATGGAGGTGGAACTGGAGGGAAGGAGGAGCCTGACAGAGCCGGAGGGATGGAGTGACGAGGTGGAACCAGAGGAGTGGAGTCCCGAGGCGGCGGATGGTCGACGACTGACCAAGGTGGAGCCGGAGGGACGAGGGAGCCCGGTGGAGCAGGTGGGATGACAGGCCACGGTGGAGACGAGGGAGCTAAGAGCCAAGGCGGAGCCGCTGGGTCGAAGGACCGAGGAGGAGTCCAGGGCTCGGAGGCTGGAGGCGGAGACAGGGCCTTAACACGCCAAGGCGGAGCTGGAGACTGGCAGTCCAGCGGCGAACCACCGCGCCCCGATGGCGCGGACTGAGGGTGAGCTGCGGGACTGGCTGGCACCAGCAGGGATGACGAGGAACTGGCTGGTCTAGGAGGAGGAGAGAGGAGAAGGATGGGAGGAAGGACAGGAGGATCAGGACTGGACGGAACCAGCGAAAGAGGAGTAGAGGGACCAGCAGGTTTGGGAGGAGGCGGGAGAGGGAGGCTGGGAGGGAATACAGGAAACACCGAAGATTCAGAGCTGGGCGGAACCAGCGGAGACACAGAAAATTCAGAGCTGGGCGGAACCAACGGAGACACAGAAGATTTAGAGCTGGGCGGAACCAGCGGAGACACAGAAGATTCAGAGCTGGGCGGAACCAGCGGAGACACAGGAAACTCAGGGCTGGACGGAACCAGCGGAGACACAGGAAACTCAGGGCTGGGCGGAACCAGCGGAGAAACAGGAAATTCAGGGCTGGGCGGAACCAGCGGAGAAACAGAAAACTCAGGGCTGGGCGGAACCAGCGGAGAAACAGAAGATTCAGAGCTGGGCAGAACCAGCGGAGATACAGGAAACTCAGGGCTGGGCGGAACCAGCGGAGAAACAGAAAACTCAGGGCTGGGCTGAACCAGCGGAGAAACAGAAAACTCAGGGCTGGGCGGAACCAGCGGAGAAACAGAAAACTCAGGGCTGGGCGGAACCAGCGGAAATGGAGCAGAGGAAATGACTGGAGGAGGTAGGAGTGGGAGACTGAGAGGGTATACAGGGGAATCAGGGCTGGACGGAACCAGCGGGGAAACAGGAATATTAGGGATTACCTCCGTAGACCAGTCCATCAGATCCAGAACTTGCTCCATATGACTTTCAGAGACTGCAAACAGCTCACCCTCAGTCGCAGGAGTGTGGGCAGGGCTTTCCTCCACGCCCTCGATCTCCACGAGGACTCCCACGATGCACAGTGTTGCCGGCTCACACACCTGGTCAGTCGCGCTCTCGAGATCCGGCTCCCTGTCAGTGGATGGCTCGGACTCTGCGGCTGCGGTGGGCTCTGGCTCCGTGCGGCGTGATGGTGGCTGGCTGGTCTCTGGGTCGGGAGTGGGGCTGGCGAGGTCCTCTATGGGGCAGACGGTGAGAGGTGACCCATTTCTCGCCAGAGTCCACTCCACGAATGCGGCGAAATCCTCTCGAGGACCATCTTCGGACGACAACGCTCTGCATTTGGAGTTCAGGCTGGTGTTGTAGAAGGTGCAGAGCGCGCCGTCCGGGTAGCTGGTGGCATTAGCTAATAGGAAAAACTGTCTGGTATGGTCCTCGAGAGAACGCCCTTCCTGCTTCAGCAGGAGGATGAGGAATTCGGGACGATAGAGGGGATCCATAGACCCTAAGAAAAGAAAAGACTGTGAAAAAACAAAAGCAAAACGGAGGGAAGAACACGCAGTTTTCTATTTTCTCTTTTGAGGTCGGGTCTTCTGTCACGGTTTTACGCTGCCTGAAGGAATACGGAGTCGAGGATAAACGGAATAAGGCTTTTAATATATCCAACACAGGGGATATCCAACATGGAGCACAGAGGTAGACACACGTAAGTAGCAAGCGATCACAAGTGAGCACAAGTGAGAAGACCCGACAAAACAGAACTGAAGGGACACGGCTTATGAACAACAGATAATTGGGGAAACACAGGTGGATGGAATCATGAAATTAACAGGGACATGGAACACATGAGGAAGATAATGGACACACCTGGGAACTAATCAAACACGGAAAGACAGAAACTGGGTCACGGGCAAAAACACATTAAATGAGTCCAGGTGTGTGACAGGTGGATGTGTGAATGGGAACAAAGGATGCTGCAGATTTTGGCCAGGAGTTTGCAGCTGAAAATGGCATTTTATGGGTGAAGCTATGTTCACTTGGAAATATCAAAGTTTAAAAATGCTTTGACGTTGATGGACAGGTGCAGTTTTCTTTTCTGATTGTTCCATACATTTGTACTTTAATTACCGTTTACTAATAAACTAATCATAGCATAGTTTACCTTTATTTGCATGTGTTTAATTTTATTTAAATGATCATATTTTCTAAATGCAACTGTTTTAGTTATCTAACTTTGTAAGCAATTACAATAAATGCATTTGTTGATTGTGAAAACATGAACATTTTTATGAATGTGACTAACTGTAGAACAAGCAATATTCAGTTAGTTCAAATGTATTAAATTTTGGACATACTGTAAAATTATATAAACCTTATTGTGTATTTAAAATCTATTGGTACTATTACAGCAATCTTACTGGTTTCATATGGGAAACATATGCATCACATTAAGCATGCATTTATTGATTTGTTTGTTAAAACTATATAATTCAGTTGTATAAAAATAATATACTTTATTAAATAATATTATATATTAAAAATAATAATAATATGTAAGCCTAAATATTTTTGTGTGAAAGAATTGGTATTGGGAGAGAGACATTGTCATTCTAGGATGCATTTTTTTGGACAGAATTCTGTAAAATAAGATGGATGAATCAGTATTTTGGTCTGTGTTTTTATATCTAAACAGTTGTCAAATATTCTTGAAATTATTATTTTTTTAATTATAGGAAGTATGCAAATTTTATATTTATAATATAAATGTATAATTAGTTTAGTTATTCAAAACAAAAGCTAATTGAAAACAAGCATTCAGCCCAGTATGTTCAGAATTTTGTTCTGGTGCAACAGTAGTGTGAACCAATGTTTTTATTTATTTATTTTTTTTATTTTTATTTTTATAAGTACAGCTTTCCCCAAGGCTCCAGGCAAGTAATGCTGAGGAGCACCTGTGGCTCATTAGCCTGAGGTTATGCTATAAATGTCTGCTCCACCACTCACTGCTACCTGAGTAACAGAGGTGACAGATACCAACGAGTGAGGTGGAACAGAGACAACACAAATATAAAAATAAATAAATAAATAAAAATCCTGAGGGCAAGAATGAGAGGGATAGACTGACAGAAGTGAAAGGAACAAAAATATGGGCTGAAAACTATCCAGGGAATTCACCAAAGCATGAACTGCTGCCACAAAGCGTGTGCGTGTTATTTATTTATTTGCATTAGTGTGTCGTTTTAACACACAGTTCACTAAATGAATCATGCCAGTCAGGTAAATTTCCAACATTCTCAAATAATGTGCTGAATGTAATTTGCACAAAACAATTTCCATCCTCCAAGCTGCTTCTGAGTGCTCAGTTGTGGATGGTACAGCAGATTACAACAATCTGGTGTACTTTACAGGCCTGTACAGCATCACTCATTAAATGCTTCGTTAAAATAGCGGAACTGCACTTTTTCGATACAGTTTATGTCCATTTAACACTCCCTCCATCATTTGATTGTTGTTAGGTGAATTACTGCTACCATAAACAATGTAAAACATACACAAACGTCTTTTTTTTTTTTTTTTAAGCTGCGCAAATGAATTCAACATTCTGTCCTTCTGTTTAGCTGCCAGAAAGGTGGTGTTGTGGCAATGCTATTTCCTAACGTCTAGTAAATTGTAGTAAGCAGACAGCCGCTGTCACTTACAAGCACATAGTTATGATGGACTGCCTGGCCCAGAGTGATTGCTCTCAATCAATGAGAGCAACTCCACTGCTCAGTCACTGCAGCTAAATTAGATCCGTTTCCCCCGTCTGCTATCACAGCCCTTCAGAATAACAGATTCATGTGGGTTGACATGAGATTGTCGGTCACATGTAAACAATTGCACATATAAATTATGGTTAAGAAAAGATGCATTGGCATGTTGTGTGGTTTGTTGGAAAGTCCTTTGGGAGAGATTTAACCCAATGGAAATGTGCTAATCAGAGCCTCTTGTACAATTAGCAACTTTCATGAAACATAATGTAATCAAAATATAATTTTCTGATTGCCGTTGCTTAATAAAATTACACGCATGGCGCTTCTCCGCTTTGCTTGTCTTGTTTGATTTTTCATTGTCAGGATAGAGACATTTGTTAACATCCGCTCCAATTAAAATGCTTTTCTGCGTAGCACCGGATCCACTTGAATGATGTTGTGCTATCTGCTAAATATTTTACAGATGGACTTAGTGACAATTTCCTTCCCAACAGTATCCAAGCCCCCTTTTATGTCCCTTTTGTTGCAATAACCCTTGTATTTTGTATTTGTGGCTTATAAGATAATCATATTCATTTAGTTGATATATTAAAACACTCAGCTGGCATAACAGTGACCTGCAGCTTTTTAAGTAATGTTGGTCCTGGAAGTATTATTTATTTATTTTTTCCTGCTCATTTTCCTTTTTTCTTTT
Organism: Carassius gibelio; assembly: GCF_023724105.1. Taxonomy (NCBI): domain Eukaryota; kingdom Metazoa; phylum Chordata; class Actinopteri; order Cypriniformes; family Cyprinidae; genus Carassius; species Carassius gibelio. The sequence continues at coordinate 10,669,936 of NC_068405.1, read as the reverse complement.
TTTTTTTTTTAATCTTCAATGAACAGTTTGAAGCCATGAACCATGCAAGCCAGCTCCCAAATGGATAACAACATTAAAACATTTGACTCAAAGCTAAAAACTATTTGAAATCTGGAAAATATAAGTATAGTATAAGATATAAGTATAAGACTGTGTACATAACATCTCGAGGGAATAAACTAGGCCGTATTCACTCAGTGTTTGTTTGGCTTTTAGTGTGCGCATGTGTTTTGCTTATGTCTGTTTACATTTGGTGTCAAAACTGGAGAAACACTCTCATGTTTCTTGCATTACCTGGTTTTGTTTTAAAGGGCTGAGAAACCAAAAAATGCCTTGTACTTTTGACATATAAGAGGTCATATTTACAATAAAAAAAAAAAAAAATCCTATAACTTTCAGAACTCAAAACTTTGGGTGCATCTCAATCAGCTCCCGAGCTCATGAATCACTAAATCTTGTACACAAATTCGGTAAATAGGAACATTGGGACACTGATCACTCAGTTTCCGGTGACATGACTACATACAATATCTGAAAAAAATGATAACATAGTAGAACGTCACCACTGGAATTAATAAACAACAGGCAGGACCGATCTCTTTTTGATATTAATTTTTATTCTCTTTAAACATGTTGTTCTGTTGCATGTTCTTATAACATTTCAGGCAAATATTAATTATACATTTTAACTAGATGTTGTTCATTACCTGTCTAGCGATGTGTTTTTCTGAAATATCCCAAACAAAATATGTATATATATATATATATATATATATATATATATATATATATATATATATATATATATATATATATATATATATAAAACGTTGTAATGTGTGTTATTATGCATGTAGGCCGTTTCTCAAATGGAAGGCTGCATCCTCTGGAGGTCACATTTGTAGGCTGCATATATCATAAAGTATCTTAAAGTTAGGCTATAAATTTGATCATTATTCTTAGTTTTTCGTATATTGTTGTAATATGTTTATGAGTAGCGAATGTAATGCTTAGTTAACTAAAATAAACCAAGCTTGAAGACGTATGCAGCCTTTAATTGCAAACACCATAAGATTTAGCCTTCCATTTGAGAAATGTCTGTGTTTATAGAGAGGCAAACACACAGGTCAATGCAGAAACCAAATGATAAAGATAACTCTGGAGACAACAAGATGCAGTGCCAAGTTGTGGAAAAACAGTCTATGCATTACCTTCCTTCTGATCCCAACATTGGGAAAGAGTAATTAACTTCAGTTAAAATAAAGGTCCAGACTGCGTCAGAACTTGGTCCTTTGTTTACTTCATTTAACCACAGATTTGTTTACAAACAAGGCACAATTTGATGTGGGATTTAAAAACTGGACAGAAAATAGCTTATTCTAAATTACAGTATTCTTGTTTTTTGATCTAAAAATCTTGATAAAATTATAAGTGGACCACAAAGAGTACACAATAAAAATCAAAGGCACTTAATGACCCCTTTAATAGCTAATTGTGCTCTGATTCTCTGATTGGTTGATCTTGATTAAAAAATGTGGGTATTGAAGTACTTTAAAAGTGATTCGTGGCTAAGAGTAGTGTGAAAAGGTTTATACATACAAAAATCAGTTTTTCTTTGAGGGAAATCATATTTTATTTGCTGTACCGTTGCTGTCAATATGCAGAGCATGCAGTTTGCTTAGCACACCAACTCCCAGGGGGGCACCATCCCAGTTCTATATTAATATTAGCATATACATGTACATATACATAAATAAAAATCTAAACATATATAGATAATTATAAAGAATGCATTTTGTGATGAATGCAGTAGGCAGTATAAGCATATGTGATGCACCATCCCTGCATCTGCGCCCGTGCTCGCTCTCACATCATGTTTGTGGCTGAATACAAATGATCATCATAATTAATGGACATCTAGGCTATATCAGGGAAAAGACATCAGTGCAGTCCTGCACAGAGAAAAGAACAATTAAAAAGCCCAAGATGAAGCCCGTGCATCACTTTCAGGTAGCCTAGCTATATTCACAATCCTGTGAAACTTTACATTAGTAACGTCTTTTCATGTCGGTAATAATTTCCCCACCAACACATTGAATATTAAGTCACATCTGACTTAATATTCTAGTTCCCATGACTTAAAATGTATTTTTATAAAACAACGAGGCAATTGGTTAGGCGATTAAAAAAATCATATGTTTTCATTGAATAACCCTGTTAAAATAAATAATGCAATACAAAATAAACAATTTACATTATTACAAATGCCTGAAAAGGACACAAAAGGCCCGATAACTGCTGTTGTTACACTTACATGAAGATCAAATCCTTGTTTAATATTGACCAAACATTTAAATCAAATATCCACTTAATTTTGCTACAAGTGTGACTGCATCATATAACAATTATTAATTAATAATATTAATAATGTTCATCGTCTGGCTGACTACGTCTTGTATTAATTTTTTTCTAAAAATCCTGCCAAACGTGCACAAACTGACAGTCACCACCATAAGCTACTACTAAATATTCTAAATATTGTAGAAACATAATTTTCTGTAAAGTTGCTTTGTAATGATTCGTATCGTAAAAAGCGATATACAAATAAACTTGAATTGAATTGAATTGAATTTTTGGCCACCGTTTTTGCGACAGAAATGCCACAGCCTCTTTAATTTCTTCAACAATAAGAAAAAAGTGGACATCACAAAACTTACCAACATTATCCATGGTTATAGTTGTGAAACTGCTTAATTTTTATTTTGGGTGATTTCTGAATGCTTGAGACTATAAAATCAATCAGACAACTCTATTAATACAATCATAGCCACAGTTAACTGTCTAGAGCAACACTTGTAATTTATAAATAATACAATTTAATTGCAATTTATTTATTTACTTTTATATTTTATTAAAGTTCTATTTTGACCCCTTATAGTAGGTGTTTATTTTATTTTATTTTATTTTATTTTGGGAGGGGGCACAACAATACTATTCTGCTTAGGGCACCCATTTGGCCAGCAGCGGCCCTGTTTATTTGCAAGGAAAGACTTATTTTCATAGTGTGCTTCTTGATTAAAGCCAGTGTAGGTGATTTGGTAAAAAAAAAAAAAAAAAACAACAACAAGAACAACAAAAAAAAATAAATAAAAACATTTGGATTTGGAGAGTGATTTGCAGGGAGGGTGGGATCTTATGCTCTCAAAGGAAGATTGCTATTGCTACCAACAGTGCCCTACCTTGGTTCAGATTTCTCTTGTGTAAAATGTGCGCTTGTAAGTATATATTTATTAAAAAATTTGACTTGCAGATAATATATTATTAACTAAATAAAAGTGCACGTTTATGACTATTTCTTAACAAATAATTGCTTTTAATGTAAACTAAAATACGTTTTCATTTCATTATGAAAAACATGCAGTTACATATATATATATATATATATATATATATATATATATATATATATATAAACATTTAGTTCAGTTTGCACATAAATATGTTATTTTCATACACGTTTTATTGTTAGGCTATAGAGTTATGTTTGTTATGTAAGTGACCAACTGGGCAGCAGACAACAATTTATTTATGTGCCCCCTCTTCAAAAGGCTAGATGACATGTTGGCTTGTCGCCAGATGGCTGTCTCGTCAAAAATGAGGTCAGTGTCCCTTCTGGCACTGTTTGTGTTACTCAGGCAGAGATGGCCCTGAGGGCTGCACATAAAGTTATTGGATACCCCACACTTACACTCGCAAAATGGCTAAGCCATAATTACGGCTTTTAGGAAAACAAAGTAGTAGTCTTAAATCGCAGGGATTCTTTATTAGATTGGCAATTCCATGGAGAGCTAGTCACTGGGGTATTAGATCCAATTTGTGAAAGTGCTGCTTGATTAGAAGGTACTGTATAGCCACCTGAATCAATACCAAAGGATGATCTGAGACCTATGAGTTGTTCTATACCATATTCTTCCTGTCTGTGTTCCTACAGTCACCATTTGTCCCTTTCATATCTTTGAATTCATTTGCTGTTTTCCATTTCTCTTTAAAGCACATATTTCTATTCAGCCCTGACATGTCCTCTATAACGTCCCCTAAATCAAATGTATAAACAGTATCCCAGAATCCCCTATGATCAAGAGTGTCAGCGAGACATTCCAAAACTTAGTGAGCTGCCTACGTAGGCAGAATTTTAAGGCATAGTAGATGTTTACCTGACTCTGAGACTATAGTAAAATGTACACTCTAAGAAATTGTATCCAATTTACCAAATTTACAAAAATTAAGAAAAACACAGCGAAGAGCTTTGTGAAAATTTTAATCCAAGATGGCTGCTGATGTGATTGTTGAAATGTTGCTTATTAACATATACTGTATTTCATTCAGTACTTTAAAAAAATTATAAAGCTAGCTAACATTTTTAGCCAATATTTCTATCTATCTTTTAAGCTTGTTAGAGTCTCATAGCATAAGCTTAGCAAACATGCTAACATCAGACTATTGAATTCAATTATGAGTTGCTTCTTTCATATGGAGTACAATGTTTCCAAAGTGTTCCAATGCTTTCTAATGTGGTCAGGATGTTTTCTCAGAAGGTAACTGCCTATGAAGACAGTAACCAATCAGACAGCTCACAAATTTTACATCTTTTTATTTATTTATTTAATTTTTTGTTATTATTACTTGGACGTACTTCTCAATACTTAGGCGACCTTTTCAAAACTCTCCTTACCAACTTTCAGTAATTTCACATCCACTAAACTACCAAAACACTTCATAAATGTCACAAATCAAGCGATAATTTGTCATAAATTGTCCATAAAACAATGCCTTAAAAACACTAACAATAAAAATAGTATTATATGGTGATTTCTTCTGTAAAGTTATTCTTTGCGTCTCTCTACTTTTTGGAATTAATGCTGTATATTTTACATGGTCCATTTTTACATTAGGGTGAAAAAATTATAACCACCCTTATGAAAATAAACCATGGTTTTATCATAGTTCAAGTGTAATTTTCATAAGGGCTTAAGTCCCCTTTTGTGGAGATGGTAATGAAACTGAAAGCCTAAAATCTGTGTTGGTGTTAAACAGTTGTTTTTACTAATTGTTTGATAGAATTTCTTACTTTCTTTTTTTATTATTATTATTTTTTTTAGATGTGGAATTATTTCAACATAGTTTTAGTGTACAAATGTAGCACAATGCAGTCATAGTCGGTTTTGTATTATGTTAGGTAAATGTGCAAATTTGAAGGCTAAATGGCGGTGGTTGTGTCTGAGTATGAATAAAATTAATGTAATTTGAAAGACAATAAATGTATTTTGTGATAAATAAAAAAAAAAATGGCCTACAGTTTAGTCCACGTTGACTGCTGTTTTTTTCAAGTTGTAAATAAAACAAAAGATAACTGAAATATAATTAGACAGGTAATTTTGTCTTTCTATCAGTCTTTCTACTTCAAAATGTTATGTTTAACTCAATGTGTTACTTGCTATTTCTTTAAAATGAGTTGGGAAATTTGCTTGGAATTTCTGAGTGAAAATTGCTTCAACACTTTTCTTTTTTTTTGTGAAGACTTGAAAAAGTGAAATCAAATTAGTACTGATGTTCATTCATGTTAATTTCATGCTTTGATGATTTGAAGATGATTGTTTCACGTGTGCAGCTTTAACTGGGGCAATACAGTGATCTGTCAAGACACATTAAAGAGCCACAACACTGTATTCATTGTTAGATTTTTGTATTATTATTATTAAAAAAGACAACATTTGAAAACTGAGACCTCGTTTCACACCAGAGGTATCCTGCTCTGTCTTGTCTGTTGGGACGTTTTCAGTTTCCTCTTTGCTCCACAATTTATTTTGTAACAACATGTTGTGTAGTGTGAGAGAGGCATGGCTGGTCAGACACTGCAGCAGTAACTAAGGAGGGCGGGTTTTGTGAAGGGTCAATAGTAAGAACAAGTGTCACTCCATTGTTGTTTTCTAGCACTTAATGGCTCTTATTTAATTCAGAGGCTCTCTGATTATGCCCTCTCTTTCAAGCCCATATCAATTACGAGCCTGCCCTGCCGGCTGAGTGCCAGCACCTCACCGAGTGCCTGCCTACTGGCTACATGACGAAGTTTATCGTCACGTACCCCACTGTGAGTAACATGCATAACCCATCCACTTACCCACAACTGGCTTACCGGCTTTTCCAGCACAGTGCAGTCACTTCCCCTACAGCTCTATTGCATTAAACTCTATAATGAAGTTAAAATGTGCAGAGGCATGGAGAGCTGCCTACTAGTGCTCTGACTAGCATATTCAGTATAAGCCCTCCCTTTAATTTAATATTTAATCTTGGCTCTGCAGTGACTGGAGATGCCACCTTAATCAGGGGATAAGATTTGTCTGTCAACAGTGAAAGATGTTTTTTGAACATCTTTTGCATATTAAATAATAAGATAATAGGTTTTATTCACTCACTACTTGTGCATAAAATGTTAAAAGTAACGATGCGTTTACACAATTAGAGCCCACTGAAAACCAAAAAAAAACCTTCATAAATTCATAAATCATAAATTTAATCACTTCACAAAATCGATTTACAAATAACACAAAAAAAAAAACATTTTGTTTTAAAATGTTGTGATTGAAATAAAATATATAGTTTAAATAGCAAGTATTGTGAAAAAAAAAATGAATACAATATTTAGTTATTTAATTGAATTGGCATGGTATGCACTTATTTTTCCAGAAAAAGCAAAACACTTTTTAACGACAAATTAGTTCATTATATGCATTAGTGTGTTCAATATTTTAGTCTAATAGAACAGTTTTATTTACTTAAAGAGATCGTTCACATAAAAATGAATATTCTGTCATCATTTAGTTCCTTCATATCATTTGAAAAACCTGTTTGATGTTTGGTTGCTAGTCAGTATGAAGATATTGTATATAACTGCCCATAAATCTACAATTTATGCAAATATAGCTGACATTTATGCAGATAATGCCCATTTCCAGCATTGCGCTGGTCTCTTTAAATAAAGAATGAATGCTTTTAATTTTCAAGGTTGTTCGTTATCTGTTTTCTTTTCATCTGCTTCACAGGCGTTTTGGAAGAAAAAAGGTTTCTCTTGGGAAATCGTAGCACGTCCCTCTGAGGACTGCCCTTTAAGCGTCACATTTGATGCCACCAGCCCCCAGGGGCAATCCTGCGCTGGTGGGGTTCATCACTGAAGTACAGGCCTGTGACTGGTGCGACAGAAAGGTGAGAGACAGACAGAGAGAATGAGACTCAGGCTTTGGGAAAGAGAGCAATGCATTTTAATAGCATATCGCAAGAGTGAGAAATGGAAAGGGAAAGTGAGAGATACAGAGAAGGACGTTTAATATGTCAGGTCTATTCTCAGTTTCACACTTTCAGGGAATACTGGGACCGTGAGTCAAGAGGTGAAATACATATATATATATATATATAAAAGTATATATTGACATTTAGTTGCTCATAAACCGCCTTAGTAAAGCATAACAGTCACAATACCCTGCTGAAGAGACTGGCAGAGTTGCTCATAACTATATGTTGTGTTTTGGAAACTCATGTGCTGGTTTTCTTCATCTAGTTGAGCTTGAAGTTCTACCATATGTGGAGAAAACTGTTAGCATTACCATTTCAAAGTTCATTTCACACTTTTAGGAGCCTTCAAAACCATGTACCATAACAAATGGGTGGTTAGCCATTTAATAATAATATTATTTGCAAAAGAAAATGATGCAATAATAGCTTTATGTATGTACTTTTAAAAAGTCATTTGATCCCACTTACAGCATCTGGGGAATAACTGCTAACCATGCTACCAATTATTGTATCCAAAATAGCAAAATGCTCTTGCTCAACCAGCATGAGCTACATTTTGCTGGCGAAAATAATGACTATTTGGTCCCGCAGCTAGACCTGCACCAGCGTTATTACTGTTAGCTATTAAAATAATTTGGTAAACAAAATATGTCACCATAAAATGCAATTTAGAGTTTAAGTTTAAGTACTAAAATGACTAAAAATGAAAAAGAAATAAACGCTGGTAACAATTACAAAAGCATTATCAAATAAAATTAATAATTAAATTATTAAACTAAATATCAAAATGAAAACCTAAAATACAAAAATTATTACAAATACTGTAATAGTATATAAATAATAGTTGTACTGTATGCTAGTCTTTCAGTGACCAAATTGTCTGTAAACAAGCAATATCAGATTAGCGATTAGCCAAATGTCTTTGGGACAAATTTACCTGGAGCTGTTATCTTGGGGAAACAAATATTTCCAGCTCTGAGTCTTCACAGAGTCTTTTCCTCGCTGATAATGTGGCCAACTATTGATTCATCTGTCACTCATCGCTCAATCAAACAAAGATGGCCACACATCTTGCGTGCAGAAAATTGCTAGCCTACAGCTAAAATCCATGAAAACCAGATGAGACCAGAATTCCCTTTTCGAGATGAACTGGTCTGATGAACACGTTTCCATCACGCTTCTTCCCAGACCGTCTGTATTCATTCATAATAGACAAGAGCAGTGAGTTTATGGTCGGTCATTCATAATGAATCAAATGGACAAGCCAGCTCTGGTTCTCATTTGCTAATACAGCATTACTAGATTGTATTTGGTGGTGTTTTATGTTGAAATATCCAATTGTCACCTCCATTAATTGAGATTTGTCCATAAAATGAAGAAGAGTCACTTACACTGTAATGCACTTGTCGACAAGCTCTGGTTCTTACAGATCTGGTTCTCAGTGCAATTTGCCAGAGTTGTGTGCTTTCTGCTGTTATTTCAACATTACCTTCACATGAATGAGCCGCCAAACTATGAAGTGTGGACATGAAGTGTAATTTTGTGCGGTTTGTTTTATGGCCAGGCATTAGAGAAAGTAGCAAGCCTCGGCCGCCCCACCCCCTGCCTGGTGCGAAGCCATAACTGTAGGCTGAATTATGGGCTGGGACACTCGGTTCAAGTGGAAGTGCACAACATGCAGATGCAGGGTTTTATACGTTCCCTTAACATCTGTCATTCGCTGACGTAGTAACAGCAAGGGTTTGCGGCCTGGCCCTTTTCTGCCCATAACTCATTGAGAACAGAGACCAAAGAGGGATTGAGTTATTTGGATCGATGGAGGTTTGAGAACCAGACTCAGCCCAGTTCTCGCCCTTTGGGAAAAAGAATTACAGTTTAGCATAATTTGGAGAATAGTACTTTTTAAGGAGACTATGTACTTTAGAAGTGTATTGTAATGTGTTTGGTGATGTTATTTGCAATTAAATGAAAATGTATTATAGTTAACATTTATATTTCTAAAGAGTGCTTTTTTTGATCCTCTTAAGACGTGCACTTTTATATGTAAGAAATATTTTACGACACTCATGTAGCCTTTTATTTCATTAATATTATATAATCTGCAAGTACAATTTTTTTTAAATATTTATACATACTTTTAGGATATAAAGTTCACTAGAAGTGTACATTTTCACAAGGATGGATGCACAATTACACACATATATATTAATACTTTTTTTGTGATAAGTTGATGATTAAATGTTTTTGTGCTCATTTTAGATGGAGGAGAGAAGAGATGCTGTGATCTCCAGCTTGGTGAAGTACCTTGGTCCGCAGGCGTCCACCTACATTCACAATGAAGAAAAGGTATGTGGCGAATTTCAGCAAATATGTGCGCTGAGTCACAGAAAGTAAAGTCATTGTCTTGCGAAACCCTTAGCTACAGCTTTATTTAGTAGCATCTAGAGGCACCCGGAGTGTATGGAAGAAATGGAAAAATATTACAGAGAAATATTTTATGGCGTCTTGCGTTGTTAGACGCAGCAGAAAAAAATGTGGAAACTAGACTCGGGAAGCTTTTTTATTTTAAGTCTTTAGGTTTTGCGGACACCACTGAGTGTGTGGAGGTTTGTCTCTGCAACTGTATGAGTAACTTATGTTAATCTTGGATTGCGGAGAAATTGTGGTTACTTTTATTTTTATTTATTAAATATACTGTTTAAATAAATGGTAATTGATTATTAGTTGAGCTGCACCCACTTTGGTAATTGCTGCTAACTGAAGGTAAGAACAGTACATTTTCAGCATATTTTCATTTTTGGGTGAACTAATTCTTTAATTTAGCACTAATGTAGGTATCCTTTATATACAAAAAATAGTGAAGAAATAAGGGGAACAAATCTCCCTGGACAAGTAGTATAATTTGTACAATAGTGAGTTAAAAATAATTTAAACTGAAGTTAATTTCAGTAAACTCAATCCAACAACATTGAAGATGCATTCATGGAATGCAAATTCAGATGGCGAAACTAGTTTTTCATACATTTATGAATTGGACCTCAGGCAATGTCAACAGCGTGACCCAGTTCCATTTTTGGAAATTATATTACAAATGCCATTGCCATCTAGATATATTTTAAGACTCACTCAACCTTTTATTTTGATTGGTTCAGTCTTCCATTGGTTGGGGGGGGGGGGGGGTTGTATGGGTCAGACCCATAATTTATACCGTAAGAAGTATGATTTTCTTGTATATGAACTCAGCTGTAAAAAATTATGAACACATAGAGAGGTAGACCCAGTATCCCCACGACCCTATATTGGGTGAGCTTTTTGGAAAATGGATGGAAGAAACATCTTTTAGACTTGAGTGGATCCAAATGTCAAAGCTCTCAGTTTGCAGTTCCTGTTCTCACTGAATGAGTCAGCATGTGAAAATAACACACATTGTCTAGAATCAGGCATGAAACCTATTAAGACCTGCTAGAGTTCATCACCTCTGTCAAATCTCCTGCATGACTCTGAAAACCTTCAGGGTGACACCTGCCACAAGCATAAACTAAAAATGGAAATCTCTGCGGCCACCTCTATTCCTCGTGACCAAAGCTGAGAGCCAGTCCTCCATTGTACTTAAAACGCACCATTTCACAAACAAAATGGGAATTTATTTGCCCTGAGAGGTAAAAAGGCACCATAGACCATGCTGGAGGCGTAAATGAGATTGACAAATGGGCACATTGGTTTGACAGCCATCAGATTCAACAGTATGTTAACACTTTACCGCCATGGTGCAAATGGGGTGTCAGACCACTTTAGCACTGTAAGTGAAAAGGGAGAATAGCCTTAAGCAACTCTGTGGCCTGTGGATAGAGCGAGCGGGAGAGGATGATGGAACTACCGATGGCAAGGCCATTTTCCAATGAGCTGCAACTGAGAAAGGAAATATGCTACATTTTCAACAAGAGAATTACCAAGAGTGCCCTGAGAGGTCTCATGCACTGGGCTTATAGGTGCATTGTGGAAAGCAAAGGCACATCAACTCAAAAAGATCCAGATGGTGTTTAATGCATATAGTGTAAAGAAGCTAAAGCACATCCGTTCTCCCTTAATAGGCTTTAAATAACTTAATAATAAAAACATCATTGTATGAAGGCCCATTTCCACCACAAAAACAAAAATGCTTTGGTAAATCATAATTATTACATAAATTATTAAACACTAAGTCATAATTTCTAAATAAAATCTAAAGTCTAAATAAAAAAATGAAAAGAAAATGTATTAAATTAAAAAGAGTCATACAAATTCAACTTTTTGTCTTTTTTTTTGCAATACATAATTATATAATAATTATGAGTTGTTGTTTTATGAATTTTTATTTTAAAATGTAATTTAAAATGAAAACAAAATGAATTAACCTGAATAAAGAAAATAAAATAAGAAAGTTTTTTGTGTGTGTCTTTTTTTGTGTGTCATAATTACAACAAATCATAATTATCTCAAAATGTTTTCTAAAAAATATGGCTCTGGTAAATCTTAACATATTTAATTAAAATATTTAATTAAATCATAATTATTGCACAAAGCTGACATTCGAAATAAAAGGCTGACATAATTATGACAAAACATATTTTTATGTCATAATTATGACTTTTTTAATCATTTCAATTGTTGTAGTCTATCCCAGTTTTAGGCCACAGGTTAGAAAAAAAAACTCTGGACCCATGGTCAGTTTATCTCATAATTATTACTCCTCTCACAATTTCAACTTTTTATCTCATACTTATGACTTGTTAATTATGACTATGTCAGTTTCAACTTTTCTTTCACAGAATCATATTCATATAGACGGTTTCAACGGCATCAACATAAACAAACGTTAATGCGCGTGAGCGCTTTTGTGGACCTAACTTAACTTCCGGTAGACTCCAAATAGAATCAATAACAACAGCCAAGTACCTCTAGAGTAGATATTTTTTGATAACAAACAAAATATGTTTGCTGCGTGGATCAGGCGGACTTAATGAAAATGCTAATTCATTCTTTGCCAGCAGGAGATGTTTTAAAGCATAGACATAAAGCGCGAGAAATAGAGGTTTCCCCAGTAACAGCTGTAAACGAAGCAGAGCTGGTACGCTCATACGCTGCTTTATCAGGCATATAACATGCAAGTCTTCCTTCAGAAATACAGCGATATAAAAACACCTGTGCCTCGTTTTGATATTTAAACATAAATGTAAGGAATTATTATTATTATTAAACGTGCAGCACGTTACGTAATGTTACGTTACTCGTGTTTATTTAACGAAGCCTTTTTGAAAATCGATCAGTTTTAAAATTATGGCGAGTCTCCAAAAATAAATAAATGTATAGGAAACACATCCCGCAGCACAACCACCTGAGCCCAACTTCAGTCTACTCATCACCTTGACTTTAACTGCGTTTGTAGAAGGCACCGCAGCCAGACCGATATACACAACACAGACCGGAAGTTAACTTAGGTCCAGGCGCGTACGCCCGATGAACGCGTACGCCCGATGAAACCGTCTATATAACTCATATGTTATATCTCATTATTTTGACTTTATGTCATCATTTTGATTTATGTAAATGATGACAATTTCAAATTATGTCATAACTATTTTTTATTAGTAGTGGAAATGGGCTTAGATATAATTGGTATTTAGACATAAAGTTGAGGCATTATATTTATTTATTTATTTATTTTTACATCCATTTTTGCCCCTGAATATTTTTTTATCTACATTAGTAAATAACTCCCACTTCCTGCTTTCAGGCAGTTTTATTTACATAGGTTTACCATTGCTGTGTCTGCTATTGTTTTTGTTTGTGTGCTTATTATTTTTTACAAAATACTGTGGGTGGGTGTGTGTGTGTGTGTGTGTGTATATATATATATAATTAGAAGGTCTTTGACCTTATGTTGTGTTAATCACGTTTAAATACCGCCTCCGTAACTTTCGTCAATCATAAAAACAAATCGGAACAGGTTTGAGTCTCTGCGTTATTGCACACATTGCAAGCATTTTGATAGGAAAATATGATGAAAATGAAAATTTTGGACTGTGCAAAGACTCTGTCTTATGATAGAAATTTTATGATAGAATTGCGATCAACTGCTAGATCGTAATCACTGTCCCAGTAGCTCCCGAAAATAACAAAAAAAAAATAAGTACAAAAAACATTACATTACTTCAGACTTTGAACTTATTTTCTGTTATTTTCAGAAGCTAGTGGAACAGAAAAAAAGAAAATACAGAAAATACATCTGGAACCGGATGTTAACAGAGGCTAGGGATGCTGAAGATGCATAAGAATACTGTAGCAAGCAGAGCAAGGTCGCTGCGCAAAATATAGGAAGTAAATATAAATATTGAATTGGGGTGAGTTGTATGAATGTATCACTTTAAAGGAATTGACTGCATTCAATGGCAATGACATTTTCTTTTCCTCTTACCTCTGTATGAAGTACTGCACTGCTTTGTTTACACCTGTAACCAAGGAAACAATTTACTTCTGGTTTTCCACAGGTGCGACCTGCTGTCAGAGAGAGAATTTGTTTCGATTTCATTCAAATGTTTTCATGTAGTATAATTTCACAATGATAAAGATGTTCTGTTTTGCTTTAAATTTTGTAAGAATAGTTTAATTAAAATGAATTTTTTTATATAAAATAATAATAATAATAATAATAATAATTCAAACCTAAAGTAGCTTAATATCTTTATTTGGATCATGATTAAACTGCAGTGGCTGCCTATAGTAATGTCAGATGGCTACAGATATGTTTAAGACCAGTATGCGTGTTATAGAGCTAATAAACAATAATTCAATTTGCTTGTAAAAAAAAAAACAATAACAAAAAAGTAAAAAAATACATTACTAACATGCAAATCATTCTAAGATGCTTAAATAGTTTAATGGTTTTGCTTCAAGTACTTTTATAAAATCTACAGGCACATTTAAGAACATTCAACATTAACCAAGATGCCCACTTTAGACCATCAGGGTATTTCATGAAGAAAGGCTGCAGGGCTCTAATGATGAATAATTCCATGAATAATGAACACGTCTTCATTAAATTAAATTATAAATAATTTCTACACCTTTTTATTCAGTTTGGACATGAACTGAAGGGAACATTTTAGTCTAATCCACACAAAATTCATTGAGGTGACCTTATTAAAAGAGAGAAATAGGAGGTTGCAGGGAGTTTATGATTATGTGAAGCTGCAGTAATATAAAAATACCCTGCTCATTGTGAAGAGAAACAAGAAGACTGTCTGCCAAATGTTGTCTGGCAGACATCGAAACATTTTGTCAGTATCAATGCAAATAGCACCTGCATCTTAAATCTGCCTCTCTTGGGAAATCTTAATATTTCCCAGAGAATTTTTTAGCCCAAAATTAGAGTTCACTCTGACTTCTTGAAAATGTTAATTGTTGTGTTGTGTTTTCAGGACTGGGCAAAAGAGGAGTGGAGCGGAGGCTGTCCTGTGAATGTAATGATCCCTGGGATGCTAACGTATTACCACCCGAGTCTTCGAAAGCCTTTCGGCAGATAAACCAAACCACTGCACTGGCCATATTCCCTTCAAGCCTCTTTCAAAGCTCCAGTGCCTAATTTCCTTCACATTCTCTGTCCAAGGAATAGTTCGCACAAAAATGAAAATTCTGTCATTATATACTCACCATCATGCCTTTACAAACCCACTGGTATTTTTCTACAGAACACAAAAGGAGTTTTGCTCTTTCCCATACAATGGCTGTTCATAGAGTGACCATAGTGGTCTGGCTGTGAAAAAAAGCACCATAAAAGTAGTCTATTCGACTCCAAGCCTGTATTAAAGCTATTGAACACCTTCTGGAGAATACAGAAAAAGTGTCATATAGATTACCTTTATGGTCTTGGAGTGAAAAAGTAGAAAAAAAGAAAAAGAAATCCAGTTCTTTTTGGGCAATAAAAGGGTCTTTTTGGGCAATAAAAGGGGCTCAGATATTATATTATATTATATTATATTTTATTTTATTTTATATTATATTATATTATATTATATTATATTATATTATATTATATTATATTATATAACAGTTGTCCAGGCACCAAAAACATTGTACAACATATTTGATAACAACGTCAACAATTATTATTATTATTATTAACCACTATTATTAATAATGACACTATTCAAGGCACTTTTTTATAGTATTAGAATATTTAACACTACTACTATGTATTATTAATAATAAACACTGTTATTAATAATAACAACAGTAGTCCAGGCACCAAAATATTTAGTAAAATATACTATATAAATTTTGATTAATAATAATAATAATTCTATAATAATATTAATAATAACAAGAGTAGTCCAGAAACCAAAACAGGACATGCGTCTATATCGTCCTAATGCATGGTGATGAGTAGAGTTTGAGTGGAAAAAGAGTCAAAGGATCAGTGCTGGAGAACTGCAGAAAATAGTCTTGGGCTCAGAAGGCCTAGAAGAAAAAAAAACTCAATTTGGGAGGGTTTCAAGAAAGAAAAAAAACACACTTTCATCCAAAAACAAACTTCAGCATATGTATTTGCTAGACACTACTGAAACATTAAACAAGACTGGGTTCAGTGGGAAGTATAAGTAAAATATACTGCTGGATCTTTAATGTTGTTGGTCTATTTTTCTGTATATATTGTTCAGATAGATGACATAATAATACTAATGGATAAAATTTTTTAAAACTGACTGTCCATGCTAGAAATCTTATAATGGGCCATGGGTGGATCTTCCAACAGGACAATGGGTCACTGAGAACAAAACCAGGCTTCTGCCCTGGCCAACCCAGTTCCCTGAGCTGAAACCTATAGAAAATGAGTGGGGTGAACATGGAGCCGGAAATCTGAAGGCTCTGGAGTGATTCTGGATGAAGGAATGGTCTCCGATCTCCTGTCAGATGTTCTCTCAACGCTTCAGGCATTGTAGGTGAAGACTCAAGTCTTTTTGTTCTCTTGCAAAAAGTATTGGATAAAATGGTATGATTAATTGTGACCAATGTGTATTAGATTAATAAATAAATTAAAAAAACTATAAAAAATTAATTTATACTGACATTTATCTCCCATTTAATTGTTTATATTCTTATTCTCCAATGAAAGGTTAGATTTTAGTAACATATTTTAAAAAATTCTAAAGGACTGATGATGCAGATTATTTTTTACAGCCTTCTTTGATCATATTTATCAAGGGTATTAATAATTTATACCACAACTGTGTATATATAAAATAGAAAATTGATAATATTAATATATAACAGCATACAAGTTTGGAATGACATGAATAAGAGTAAATGTACATTATTGGGTAAACCATTGCGGTTTACCTACATTCATATTTACCATGTATATACATTAGTAAGTACAGTAAAGTATCGAATTAGTTACCATGTATGGTCACTGGCTGTAAGTACCCATACTTGTCCGTATGTACAAAATAATTACTATGCATGTACGACTGTTATGTGCGGCCCTGTTTCTTATTTTGACACCATGTACATTCACTTCAGGTAAGTACCATGTGTTGTGTTACAACTCACTTGTAGGTACAAGATATTCACCATGTACCATGAAAGTACACGTATTGTAAAATAAAGTGCTACCATTATTGCTTTCATCACCTATCGCCTTGACTTTAGAAGACATTACCTGTAGATAAAAACAAAAGTGAGAATACATACATTTTATGTTGATTTTACCTTTAGCATTTTACCTTAAAATGCGAATGCTACCTGAATGCATGACTAGATGTCAAAAGGACAGCTCTCTTGGGGGAAAATATCACAAGAGCTATTTGAAATGGCCCGGTTAAGCGATTGACAGGGCTGAACTAATGCTCGCCCAAGGAGAACGTACAGAAAGAGAGAAAGCGAGAGTGTGCGGTGACTAGAGAGCAGGGGAAATTTCCATAATAGAGTTAAATCCATAAGGAGAGGAATGAGTTCATCATATAAAGGTGGCTGAGGCATGTACAGACTTCCCATTTTGTCTGGTACCTGTGCGGGCGATGAGCCGTTTCCTGAAGGAGGGCTGTAATCTGCCCTTGACCCACTTTGAAACAGACGAGATCTTGAAGCTCTTGATCTTTGGGATTCTACAAGACTCTTTCATGCATTAAATCTCAATCCATTCTTCCTCACTCTAGCTTCTGAAAATTTAAATGATTTCTATTAGATGTGAATAATTAAAAGGCCTAAGCATTAATTAATGACTGGTCCACTAGCACAGAGTTCTGAAGCATCCCAGTCAAGATGTCTCAAGATAGTTCTGTAGTACACTGTAATACATAAAAAGGTTCTGTAAAATTATAATACTTAAAAATTAGGGCTGTCAATTTAACATTAATTTAATGTGTTCTGCTCTGTGAGCAAATTTTATGAAGAAATACATCTTTCTCAGCTGTTTAAACTGTCTCTGTCTCCTGTTAAATTTTAGTTTTAGTTACTGCTTTATTTAAGGTAATAAATGCTTTTTATGATTTGAGTTTTAGTTAACTATAATAACCCTGGCGCGAGTAATGTTATGACAAGGTGGTTCTTGGATGTTCTGATTTTGCTTTAAAGTGATACTGGGGCTGAAAAGTTTAAAAACTGTAGGACTACACTCTAAGATATTATGCTGGCTTCTTTTGATGAAGTACTTCCAAAGCTAGAAGAGCATATCTTGCCTGCCATAGATGGTGGAATAGAAAACAAACTGCTTTTATGTCTTAGTGATTCACACTGACAAAGAGCATAGGTGAAAAGCACTGTGGGTAAAGGATATCCCTCAGGGTTTCGTGAACAACTAAGTCCACGCATCCATAATGCATGAAGACTAAACTGCGTGGTGGATGGGAAACAGCCTTGCATGGGAAATATGTTGCTGAATGCAGCGATAAGCATTTTTGAGAACCCAATTAAAAGTTATTTCTGTTAAATTCACAGCGGACATGAATGCACAAAGTAGATGAGGGAAACTATAGGGTGCATGGCGTATTCAAAGCATTACCATTACTGCGTGGAATGGTGCACTGTGATTGGTTGAGTGGATATATCGCATTTTGCAAAAAAGGGCGACTGGCGTTTGTCACAGTTTGGAATAAAAGTGAGAAACATGACCTATTAACTTTGCATATATTGCATTTTGCTTAAAATTAAGAATTTTCTTTTCAGTCCCGTCCAGATGCAATAATGATTTTGATGGAATCTTGTTTTGTGAAAAAAAAAAAATGCATCTATATACATTGTATATATAGTTTATTTATTTTGTAGTAGATACTACTATAGACTAGAGCTCTTTTGAGTGTTCAGTGACATACTTACCTAAAGATTCATGAATGCTATTAGCACAAAATAATATAACCATTAATCATTTTTGATAGGCGATAGGCATCAACCATGAAGTCTTTATTTTACCAGTCACCTTGACACTTTCCACATTCCAGGTCTTAGTACTCCCGGGTCATAGTGGTTTTAAATTATAGAGGAAGTTACAATACTTGATTAAACACTTTAAACATGATTCATTTTGTAATTGTCTTGTCTCTTAATTGTCCGTCTCTTTTGTCAGGATTCATTGGGCAGGCACAGAGACGGCTAACCAATGGTGTGGATACATTAATGGGGCAATTCAGGCTGGTCAGCGGGTGGCTATTGCGGTCCTGGCTCAGATTCTTCATTCTTCTCTGTCCATGGAGGAACTGGACTCCCTGAAACACTGTGACCCAAGAAAGTGTTCAAAGTGCAAGTAGTCCAAGAGTTACTATCTCTTCGGTGTGGTAATGACAGCAGCTGCTCTGGTGACGGCATTCCTGTTGGCCAAACCAGAATTGGGATTTTAATGGATTTAAAAGGATTATTGGCCACACTTAGCCACTGTCTTAAAATACAAAAGTAAAAAAAAAAATTACAGATTCATGTCAACTTGACCCATTTACTGAATCTTACTTCGGCTGTTGAGTTTCAGTATCAGTATTCTTAAATCAAACACCATTACAGTATAATCACTTGTTGTATCTTGTACTTAATAATGAAGCTGACTTGGGAAATTTCCTTTTTTGATTTTCTAATTTGCTTTTGGTGCCTCATATAATTGTAACTATGTGAATATGAAACATCAAAGCACAGAAGTGAAGCAAACGCACCATGAGCTACGTGAACTCCATCTCTGTTGTTTTTAGGAAAATATTGCCAGTTGGACACTGAATTTTGTCAAAGCCTCTTTAAACATGACAAATGAGATTAATGGCTCTAGTTGTGCCACATCATTTTAGTTAATAACAATAATACGGTCAGCGAAAATGTATTAAAACTAAAATAAGCCAAATTGCGACCAGACAGTCTCGAAAAATTTATAAACGTTAAATGGTAACATGAATAGTATCCCAGAAACAACATCATACAATATCATCATAAACTGTCAGTTATTTCTTGAATGAAAGCAAACAATTGAGGAAAAAAATTGGGATGTGTATTATATTGGATGCGTACATCGTCTCTTAAAGTGACCGCGTCTAATTTAGCTACTGGCTGCTGTAATGTTAATCCAAGAAAATGAAAGAAAATCACTCACTGCTCATGTTATGGTCAGTGTGCACATGTAGTCTTCGCGCACTTTCTAAAATCCAGACTGTGTTAAGTTTGCACGCTAGTACTCTGCCCTTTCTTGAGCTGATAAGCCACGTTCATCTTGGACGCCACTCCGCCAATGTATCCTTAGGATACCCGTTTAAACAGGGTGTTGCTACTAGGGATCTGTCCTTCAGCAAGCTTATGTGAGAGCATGCGGTAGTGCCCCTGTGTGTCAGGCCAAGACTTAGTATGATCCTAGGCTCTTGGTCGAATCCCTTTAAAGGAATCTTTTCTTGATCCCAAGTCTTGAGCTCTACCCCTGGCCCAGGAGTCTGGCCCTAACAGGTAAGTTTGGGTATGTAGCCTAGGCCTTTGGCCATAAGGGATATGTAACAAATGAGTACTTAGTGCTCATCATGGTTCTTGCCTGCACTCCCCTCAGCATGGTGGCATTGGTATACCGTTCCCCGTAACAACCCCTAGAGGACGCAGTTCGAACCATGGTTCCCTGAGTAGGGAACAAGACACGGTGTCCTCTAGTTTCCTGCCATGCTTTGGACACAAGCTTCAGATGAAGAAGTGGATGATGTGTTCTCCTGGCGCCTATTTATACTCATCATGGGCTGTCACCGGCCAACATGTTGTTAGTTTTTCAATGTATGCTTCAAACACTGGTCACGATGAGGCATTCCCCATAGTGACCCCTAGAGGATGCAGTGTCTCATTCCCTACTCAGGGAACCATGGTTATGTAAGTAATCGGAGACGATTTTCAGCAAGAATCCCACTATTAAAGACAATTGAATAAAAAAGTTTAGTGGGCCGACGGCTTCAGCAAAAACATTGATTAACAACCTCGTAGCTTTCAATAGGTCTGTCTTTTAACGATTTAGAAGATTTAAAAGAATGGTTAAAAGAAGAAACAATTTAAGATGTGCAGCAACCTAAACTGTTGACTTTAACTTGATTGTTGACTTCCAAATCAGCTTAAACCGGAACATCAGTTAAATTATCTTATTATATTGTGAAATTTCCATATTTGATCTTTTAAGCTTCTTTTGGTGCCCCACCATATAATTACGATGTTCTTATGTGAAGGGAATATGAAACATCAAAGCACAGAACTGAAGCAAACACCGTGAGCTATAAAAGTTATTGTCATGCACAGTAAGTGCTCTCTCTGTCAACCCCATGGAAATGTCAATTGGTTTCAGTGCTTTAGTAGAAAAAACACGCTAGACATGCAACAAGTTTGTCAAGTCCTTTTTAAATGTGTGTAATTGCTCTAGTTGCATGCAGACAAAAAAAAAAAAAGGACAGTGAGGGGTTTAAATATAGACAAAGCCAGATCTGGAAGAAACTTTGAGAAAATCTTGCCACTGCGACTTTGAAATAAAGTCATCCGTACAGCATAGCAGATCAAACACTCGTGGACACACGTGTGGCCGCCCACACATGCACGAGAGATGGATGAGCCATTCATACTGCACGAACGTCCCTGTGAAAGTGATTTAATCGCTAGTGCTTGATTACACAGATGATAGAAAAAGCTCAAGCTCAGATGCTCTCCAAGGAGCGATTTAACTCCTCCGGCGGCCCCTAACCAAGCATTATTTGTCTTCGTTATCACCGCTTCGCGGGGGATCAACTCTTCATTTTCCCTGCTTGCACGCCCACCCCATCAAGATCAATCCCTAGCCTGTCCGACCTGTTTTTGTAAGCGTCCAATTTATGGGCTCCACAGCCAGCACTTCCTCCGCTTGCTCTGGCCAGAAGCCATGGGAAAGATGAGTCTCTTGTGATTGTGAATCTGATTTTCCATTCCATTTGCTAAATTACCTCCACGTCCGACCACAAGTCTTCATTTAGAGCCACTCCGCCGTGTGGATTGGCTATTATTTTGGACGTCCCACAAGCAGCTGCATGCGTCTCAAAGGATCCACCGCCTAAATATTGCATAATGTAACAACTTGTCCCAGTCTTTGGCAGATTGCCCGTGTTGGTTTGCAGTTTGAAGATGTGTAATTCAAAGCAGAGCACCAACTTCAGATTAGGTGTACCCTTGCCAAGACTGAAGGTGGCCCCTGAGGAGAATCGTAGGGTCATTTGGCCTCTTCTTTTGGGATAATATGTGTTGCACCACATGTTGGTTTGTAGTATTCATAATGACAAGCTTATGAATGTCTCGGGGGGGTTAAACTCAAGCATGCACACAAGAGCAATCACAGACACTTTCTGACGTGTGAGTCAATCTCCTACAGTGATGTATGTTTTTTTTTTTAATTCATTGCATTTTAGATTTCATGCAATGTAATGAAAAATGTAGTAAAAATATTTATATTCAACCTGTAAATTGATGTTCCATCAAAAAAAGATTTGATAGTTTGAATGTAAATATTTTAAATTAATATTGCATAAAGGCCTATTGTCACATTCCATACCATTCAATCTTTTTACAAAGTTTAAATCACTCAGGACTCTTCAAATGACTGTATCATCATATTTTTTTTGTGATGCCAAAGACCCATAGAAAAGACAGCTCACAAAGCTGGTTTTCAAAAGAAAGCCTATATGCGTATTTCTTTTTTGACTAGCCTTGCAAACCCTCTTCCACTGACAAGGAGCCGATGGCCGATCTGGAAACACTCCATGCATTTTAACTGCAGAAAGAAGCAGCAATGCCTAAAACCTGCCGGTCTTGCAGCAGGAATCCATAAAGTGGGGACACAAAGTTGTCAAAGAACCCAACTTTGCAAGACTAATCAAAAAGAACAGAAGATCAGACAAAACTAAACAGACTGTGTATATACAGTCTAAACGCCTGATGTAACGTTCAGTTGAAGGTTGTGTGATTTCTAAACACTACTGTTTAAAATGTTGGGGTGAGAAAGATAAAAAAAATTTTGAAATACATTTCTTATGCTCACTCAAGACTGCATTTGATTAAAAACACTTTAAATTAGTAATATGAAATATTTTTACACTTTAAAATCAGATGAATAAAATTTTCAAACTTTGAAGTTGGCTTGAAAAAGCCTTGACTGAAATGTTTTGGCAGTTTTAAAAAAACGTTGAAAGAGTAGATAGATTAGATAGATCTTGATAGCATGCCGCTAGCATGATTAGCATGTGGTTAACATTTTTCTTACATGTGTCCAGCATGATTGGCATGTTGCTATTGGCATATTACAAGCCTATGATGTTTTTAGCATGATCGGCATGCATGTGTTTAGCACGTTTTGCATAGTTATCATACTGTAGATGCATCCCAAATACCATAGTTATGCACTAGTCTATGACAATTTTTTAGTATAAATATTACAAGTAGTGTGTTCAGACAGAAAATTCCAAAAATAAAAAGTGCACTTGAATTTCTTGTTTTTAGCATGATTAACAAGTTGCACATTGTTACTTTGTGAGCATTGTGACTGGAGGGAATACCCATAAGCCCTTTCTCTTGAATAATTATTAAATCAATAATTACATGTATGCTCAAAAAAAAAAAAAAAACACAGGGATTGGGATATGGAAATCATTTAGAATTATTAAAGGCTTTGAGCTCTATTTAATATTGTGATGTATGTTTACTTATTAATTAAACAAGGGTCCCACTTTATTTTAAGTGGCCTTAACTACTATGTACAATGTACTTATTGTGTTGATACTGTGTTGCAATATACTTTTGCTGCTATAGGTGGGATACGGGTAAGGTTAGGGACAGGTTTGTTGGTATTGGCAGGTTTAAAGGAACATTCCACTTTTTGAAAATAGTTCAAAAATGACCAAAGAGTTTCAATATTTTCCTATTTAAAACTTGAATCTTCTGTAGTTACATTGTTTACTGAGATCAATGGAAAATGAAAAGTTGCGACATTCTAGGCTTATATGGCTAGGAACTATACTCTCATTCCGGCAGTATAGTTCCTAGCCATATCAGCCTAGAAAATGGCAATTTTTCATTTTCCATTGATCTTAGTAAACGATGTAACTACAGAAGATTCAATTCAGATTCAAAGATTGCTACTACCAGGGCCAGAGATTGGCTGAATGGATTTGAAACAGGAAAACTCAACGGTTTAACTCTAGGGGAGTTGGAAAATGAGCCTATTTTCAAAAAAAGTGGAGTGTCCCTTTAAGGGTGGGTTAAAGTGTAAGGGATGGGTCAACAATGTAACTATAAATGTAATTCAATTAATTACATGTGTGATTACATGCAGGTATTTTTAAAATTTTAGTAAAAATGTAAAAACATGTATTTACACAGTAAGTGCATTGTCCCAAATGAGTAATTTAAACGTGATTACATGGTAGTTAAGGCCACTTAATATAAAGTGGGACCAAAGTCATAGCAGGATGAAACAACACGAGGGTGAGCAAATGATCACACAACCTTTATTTCAAGGGATTTAAACATTTAATCTCACTGTGATATTAGCGAGAGCTCATCTTTTCCCCATGTTAAAGGAATAGCTCATCCAAAATTTAAACTTTGCTTAAATGATAATAGATCATCTTACAGATCATCTTCATGTCTTGTCAAGTGAAAAGCTGAATGTTTTTATAAACAATCTATTAAGACATTTTAACTTCAAATGGTTTCTTCAGGCTTAAATACAAAAAAAGTTGTCTCATCTCAATAAGGCGAGAAATATACACAGACCAAGAATCGTTTACAATCAAAAACAGTCCAAAACAAATAAAAAAACACACTGTGATATTTTATCACCTGTTTGAACTCTTTCTGATGGCACCCATTCACTGCCACTGGAGATGATCCATTGGTGAACAAGTGATGTTCTGTAATACTACATTTTCCCAAATCTATTCCTATAAAGAAACAATTTAATTTATATATTGGATGACCTGAGGGTGAGCAAATTTACATCTGATTTTAATTTGGGGCTGAACTGTTCCTTTAACTACTGCAACTTTATCTGATGGCTTGTGGATAAAACAGACTACTGGTTTTCATATTAATTAATAGGTTTTTGGTCTTTTTTTAGCCATATCTTGTACTGTATGGGTGAACTTGGCAGTCTAGATCATCTTTGCTATGCTTCTAATTAGCTATGTTTTCTGGAAAGGCAATTTCTGTCTGGATGTTACGAAGGTTTTTCCAGCCTTTTATTTCCTGGAGAGAGTGCAACCATGTGCTGCTAAAGATCAAGAATGGGGCAGTTTTCTTTCCTACTAGATATATTCCCTCGAGGCCTAATCTTTGCCAGCAGTACTGTCTCTTGACACCCACATCAATCTGAGATCATCTGTCAATCATCTGTGATGCAATCACACTTTTTCAATGATACTCTGAAATCTCATCCATCCATCCATAATGAAGAGTATTTTTAAACTATGACATGATCATGTCTGTCTATTCTTGTACCTATGGAATGAAGAAAAAAGCATTTTTATCACACAGTGGATTTTATTCTTTTATAAGCATTAACTAAAATGTACTTGAAACCGCAAATTAACATATATACAGTGGTTCCATGTAAAATATATGAATGCCTATGCATTATATAAGTAAATATCAAACCAAGTACCTTTTATAAAAAACTAAAAAAAAAACTAAAATATTACCTATACAAAAAATTGTTTTGGTTTTCTATTGTGTTCTATTGTATGGACAATTATTACAATGGCTATTATAGGTAACTGAAACCTTCCCTTTTTGTGTAACAAAATGAATACATATATATTTTTTCTGATTACGTCAAAAACAACAATCACTGAATATTCTAATGCTGCAATTATTTTGTTTCCATCCATGTGCAGTAACTTAAGCAACTTACATTTTACAGACTTGCTTGTTGTAAGTTTTGCGTCACCAGAGAAAGATGCTGATGCTGTCAAAGCAGCCAAACAACACAGCAGTGGTGTTCCTGTAAAATAAAATAATAATAATAAAAAAACAAACAGTGCTTTTAATGACTCAGTTGCGTAAATGATTTACCTACTACTTTCCTTCATAACTGAATGAGCATTTTAACCAAATCGGTTCAATAAATGCTAAAATGACTTACTCATAGTGGTGCATCAGTGTAACCTGGAAAACAAGTAAAAGTACAAACACACGTCCAGAAAGAAACACAAACAAGTGAAGTGATATAATCAGTGAATTGTCCCAGTGCTACTGGACTGGAACCAACTTTTGTATAATTACTAATAAAATATGAAACAATACTGTAAAATCAGTTTGAACAAAACATTGCTTCTCAAAAAAAAAAAAAAAAAAAAAAAAAAAAAAAATATATATATATATATATATATATATATATATCTGGCAGTAACCCAGCTATTGTACATCTTAATAGTACCTTTTCAGGGCCATCTACAGAAAACATATTTTTGCACATAAATTCAAGACACGGCACAGAAATGGGAAAACAACAGTTAGAAAATGTTTTCAATGTGATTTTTTAAAAACACTTTTTAAATTACTGCCATGTGCAAGACTCTATATGAGATGTGCACAATGTCAAATCTGCATGTTTACATAGAAAACAATGAAAAAGCAGCACACTGAGATCTCACAGAATCTCACAACTGATATATATATATATATATATATATATATATAGTATTGTTCAAAATAATAGCAGTACAATGTGACTAACCAGAATAATCAAGGTTTTTCGTATATTTTTTTATTGCTACGTGGCAAACAAGTTACCAGTAGGTTCAGTAGATTCTCAGAAAACAAATGAGACCCAGCATTCATGATATGCACGCTCTTAAGGCTGTGCAATTGGGCAATTAGTTGAAAGGGGTGTGTTCAAAAAAATAGCAGTGTGGCATTCAATCACTGAGGTCATCAATTTTGTGAAGAAACAGGTGTGAATCAGGTGGCCCCTATTTAAGGATGAAGCCAACACTTGTTGAACATGCATTTGAAAGCTGAGGAAAATGGGTCGTTCAAGACATTGTTCAGAAGAACAGCGTACTTTGATTAAAAAGTTGATTAGAGAGGGGAAAACCTATAAAGAGGTGCAAAAAATGATAGGCTGTTCAGCTAAAATGATCTCCAATGCCTTAAAATGGAGAGCAAAACCAGAGAGACGTGGAAGAAAACGGAAGACAACCATCAAAATGGATAGAAGAATAACCAGAATGGCAAAGGCTCAGCCAATGATCACCTCCAGGATGATCAAAGACAGTCTGGAGTTACCTGTAAGTACTGTGACAGTTAGAAGACGTCTGTGTGAAGCTAATCTATTTTCAAGAATCCCCCGCAAAGTCCCTCTGCTAAAAAAAAGGCATGTGCAGAAGAGGTTACAATTTGCCAAAGAACACATCAACTGGCCTAAAGAGAAATGGAGGAACATTTTGTGGACTGATGAGAGTAAAATTGTTCTTTTTGGGTCCAAGGGCCACAGGCAGTTTGTGAGACGACCCCAAACTCTGAATTCAAGCCACAGTACACAGTGAAGACAGTGAAGCATGGAGGTGCAAGCATCATGATATGGGCATGTTTCTCCTACTATGGTGTTGGGCCTATTTATCGCATACCAGGGATCATGGATCAGTTTGCATATGTTAAAATACTTGAAGAGGTCATGTTGCCCTATGCTGAAGAGGACATGCCCTTGAAATGGTTGTTTCAACAAGACAATGACCCAAAACACACTAGTAAACGGGCAAAGTCTTGGTTCCAAACCAACAAAATTAATGTTATGGAGTGGCCAGCCCAATCTCCAGACCTTAATCCAATTGAGAACTTGTGGGGTGATATCAAAAATGCTGTTTCTGAAGCAAAACCAAGAAATGTGAATGAATTGTGGAATGTTGTTAAAGAATCATGGAGTGGAATAACAGCTGAGAGGTGCCACAAGTTGGTTGACTCCATGCCACACAGATGTCAAGCAGTTTTAAAAAACTGTGGTCATACAACTAAATATTAGTTTAGTGATTCACAGGATTGCTAAATCCCAGAAAAAAAAAATGTTTGTACAAAATAGTTTTGAGTTTGTACAGTCAAAGGTAGACACTGCTATTTTTTTGAACACACCCCTTTCAACTAATTGCCCAATTGCACAGCCTTAAGAGCGTGCATATCATGAATGCTGGGTCTTGTTTGTTTTCTGACAATCTACTGAACCTACTGGTAACTTGTTTGCCACGTAGCAATAAAAAATATACTAAAAACCTTGATTATTCTGGTTAGTCACATTGTACTGCTATTATTTTGAACAATACTGTATATATATATATGTGTGTGTGTGTGTGTGTGTGTGTGTGTGTGTGTGTTTGTAACGTCTAACAATTTTCTGAAAATAATAATAATAATAATTGAGTGTGTAATTGTGACCCTTTTTTGAATCCTCCAGTTCTGAGTATCTTTGAATTCTTAGAAAATTGTAAGACAAATAGTAATGTTTAGGTATTTGGTAAGGTTATGGTATGTAGAACATCATCATACTGAATAATGCATTAACATGTGTTTAATAAGTATTAATAAACAGCCAATATGCTAGAAATAATCATGTTAATAAACAACTAGTTCATAGTGAATAGTGATTCCTAATCTAAATATTCTTTTGAATGATTCTTTACACCAAGTAGTTTTACTCAATCTATATAAGCAGTCTCAAAAGAAATTCTACAGTAGCACACATGCAACAGATAGTGACATCTGCATTATTCACTAGGTATGATTTGCATTTTAAAAACAATAATATGACTGCGCTCTCCAAGAAAATACTTAAGAAATACAGTAGATGTATATAGAGAGCATATAAACAGAAACCAAATTAATGCACAAATTGAATGTATTATTCCATGTTTTAGTTTGACATTTAACATGCCTGCAACTCATACAGACTATTTCACAAAACTGATTTTTTGGTCTTTGTGCCTGTGCTCTCCTGGGGTTTCATGATTGGGGTTAATAGAGCACACAACAGCCAATAACTGGATGTAGTCGGGTCCTCTGAACACAGCACTCTTCCAGGAGGCTGTTGACTGGGCGAAATGTCAAGACTCCTTTCCAAACGATAAGGGATGGGGGGCCTATGAATAATTCATGGGGGGAGTTTGGTCGAACACAGTGCTGTGTCTGTTAAGCTGTCGCTTCAGCAGGCAAGAGAGAGAGAAGGGGGAGATACAACACTGTAGGAAAACACCGGAGCTAATTTGCCATCTGGACCTCATATCAGACAGCTTGACGTGTTCCTGGAGGACTCGACGCAGGGCAAACTCTTCATGTTAACCCCCTCTTGAGAAATAGCATGTTTAGCACTAATTATGACATGCCGGAATGAGGTTTGAACAGCCAGAGCTTTGTTTTTTTGGAGAGGGCAGGGTTGACACAAATCTGAGAGGCACTCCTTCAGGGTTATGAGGCCAATATTGATCTGACAGCATCTCGAAGAGGAGATACAAGGAAAGACATTTCCTTGAGCGTGCGGATGCAGCCAAGTAGCTTGAACTTTCTTTTACTAACTTGTTCCCAATGACAGATTTTCATAGCTGAAGGTTGCAGTACTGCTGGTCGCTTGCAGACTACGCTGCTGGGAGTGTGGAATTGGCTGTAGATTTTGAAAACTAATCACAAATGAGAATATTGCCTACATCGTCACCAGTGCTGGCAAAAACTGCCAGCTCGTATTTAAAGGGAATGACTTACGGTGATTCTGTCACTGCAATTCATGGCCAATATGAAGAGCCCCTTTAGTTCAACAAAGTTTTGAGACTCAGACTTGGCCAAATAAGCTCTAAAACAGAAACACATTTACTTTTTTCTGATTAAACAGGGAAATTCAGCTTTGCAATCACAGGAATACATTACATTTTAAAACATATTCAAATAGAAAATTGTTCTTTTAAATTGTAATAATAATTCAGAATATTTATATTAAATAAATACAGCATTGGTAAACAAAAACAACTACTTACCTTAGTTATTTCAAGGATTAATTGCGGTTATAAATATAACTTCAGAAATAATCGTAATTATTCCCAAACTTTTTTTTTAAATTAAAACTTAATTGTACTGCATTACAGTTGTTTATTTTAATTGGTATGTACCAATGAGCTACATGAAATGTTCAACTAGTGAAAAATAAACTCATAAATAAAATAAAACATTTTTGTTTTTACAGGAAAATCCATATTGTTAAATAAAGTAATAATAAATGCATAAAAAATTAACAAGTTGATCAATACTAATTTCCTTTTGACAAATGTATATTTCTCACCATTGATTTTGACAATGTTCTCATTATAAAACAGAACTTGGTGGCGTTCAAGTTTGGTTATAAAATATAATTATTAAATTAAAATGCATATAAATAAATGACACTTTCAAGTTGCAATATTTGAAGATAGAGGGCCTGCTGGAACCTGAACAAATATCAAAACTTTGTCTTTAAACTAGGACTTAAAACATTTTTTTATATATTCAGATCTTGAAATTTCCTTACACACTCCTATAAAATGAGAATACATACTGTATGTACACTCAAACATTTCAAACAGTGTTAGCATAGTCAGTGAGATCACTGCTCTTGTTTAAATAACGCAGTATAACAGTATGAAGTTTATTACTGTTATGAAGGGCAGGTAAACTTGATAATCTCTACAAATAAAACTGTACAGAGGTGTTTACAGAAACGTTAAGCATAACAAATCCAGTATTAGGCAGCAAAGATAAAGGTTTTAACTCAGTCATTTTACACAAACTTTCCAAGGATATACATTAAATAACAAAGGAAAGGGCAAGTTCTGTTTTAAATCCAAGGGTATATTAACAAAGTTTGTTGTTTATGTACAGGTCCACACAAACGTCAAATGACGCTGGGCGATTCATCAAAGGCTGGATAACTTTCATTGGTATGTTCCACCGAAGGCTTCCCAAATAAACCTGACACATTCAGGTGCATTAAAGAACAAAGTGAGGCATCCAAATGTTTTAGTAAAATATGCACCTGTTCCCACTGTCTCTCAGATGTCCGTTTGCAGTGTCTGACTGAAGACTATCCACCAGAATCCATTAAAGAAGCACTGAAAGCATGAATGGTATCATGAGAAACAAGATTGATGCAACAGATGAAATGCAGGTAGGCACAAATCCACCCGCCGGTGGATTATTTTGAGGAACAAAACAGTCCCTTCAGTGTATGGTGGGTATGTCTCCAATCCAAGCTCCAGGTAATGGTCTGGGACATGTGTATTCATTCTGCAGGAACAAACAAGAAATAAGACGATTACTACAGTACAAAAACATGAAGTTCAGCTAAGTACTGATACAGGGGTCAATGACATTATGCCTTTTTTGTAGAGATATTTCATAATTTCTAGATTAACTCTTTCCCCGACAGCATTTTTTTTTTTAAAGTTGCCAGCCACCGCCAGGGTTTTTGACGATTTTCGCTAAACTTTAATGGCCCACTGTATATTTTCTTCTATGAATATATGAACATGTTACATATCAAAATAAAGATCTGAGCCTCTGCTTTTAAACAAAAAAAAAAACTATTTTATTTTATCTTCTTTTTTTATTGCCACCTGAACATAGATAGGTTTTGTCAAAAACACAACATTCTGGACAAAAAGCTGAGAAAAAGCCATTTTTATGAAACAAGTGCATTTTCAAGCAGAATACATTCAGATGTCGTTTTCATCATACATAAAACCTTCCAAAATATATTACAATTAAACATAAATCATTTAAAGTTCAGGCTTATGAATGATACCAGTGAGAAAAAGGAGGCCCATGAAAGTTTTCATCTCTGAAACTGTGACAGGCTTCCATGCATGACATCTAGCATGTTTTGAAGTTTCATCCATAGCCTGAATACACTGATCTGCATACAGGTTGGTCTGATCAACAATGTTCTGAATCAGTACATCAGAAATGAACAACTCTGCAAAGTCTACAGGTTGTTCTGACTCAAGAGCAGCAGCATCACCAATAGGCCCAGGATTCTCAGTGAAGGGGCTGTTTTTTGGCTGCCAGTTAATTTCATGCCACTTAGAATCATCAGGTTCAGTATCTTCAGCTGGACGGTTCACACCTGCCCTAGTTTGATCACCAGCAGCACTATGTCGATGTACTTGACGCATCCGGCCTCTGCCTCGCTGTGTTCTACCTGTAAATAATTATATGAATAATTGGAATTACTTTCAATAAAAAGACATAAATACATACACATATGAAAACATGCACACAAAAAGTGAGATATTTCAAGTCTTTATTTGTTATACACATATACATATATTTTCTTATCTTACCTTTACACATTCTGCCACCTGGGAAAGACGACTGAGATGATCTTGGCCTTGAATGTGTCCACTCACTGTCCGAAGTATCACTGTCTGAACTGTCACTGTCCACTCTTCGACACACAGGTGAACTATGTCTTCGTCCAGATCGACGGGTGAACAAACTATCTGCTGCTCGTCCGTGACTAGAACTTTCTGTGACGACATGTGCATCTGTCTCACTGACTACTTCGTCCTAATCACATTCAGAATGATCAAATAAGGAGCGATCGGACTCTGAGTCCATCAACACCTCCAGTACTTGATCAGCCGTATACCTCTTCATTTGTCCGTCAGATATTTTGACCTACATTCTCGCTAACATACTCCATTCATGTTAGAGACGATTGCAGTCGGTTTCTTTGATCAAAAAGTTACGTACTCTTTCAGAGCATGCGCAAGAGTCTTCCTTACCGTATACCACCTAAAACACGGATACCCGGAAAATTCCGTGTTTGGCGGGGATGTGTTTTTTCATAAAAAACGGAAAATTCTGTGTTTGGCGGGGAAAGAGTTAAGAAAATAATTGTAATATTTTCTTTAATATAATTGTAATATATAATAATTGTAATATTATATATATATATATATATATATATATATATATATATATATATATATATATATATATATATATATATAGTTAATTTATTTCAGTGATTCAATTCAAATTGTGAAAGTTGAGTATTAAATAAATTTAATGCGCACAGACTGAAGTCTTTGGTTCTTTAATTGTGATGGTTTTGGCTCACATTTAACAAAAACCCATCAATTCACTATCTCAACAAAATAGAATATACATTAGAATATCACCTGCAAAGATTTCCTGAGCCTTCAAAATGGTCTCTCAGTTTGGTTCACTAGGCTACACAATTATGGGGAAGACTGCTGATCTGAAGTCACAAAGATGTATTGCCAAAGAAGTGCTTCGGAGTGCTTTATCAAAGCATGTTAACAGAAAGTTGAGAGGAAGGAAAAAATGTGAAAGAAAAAGATGCATAACCAACTGAGAGAGCCACAGCCTTATGAGGATTGTCAAGCAAAATCGATTCAAGAATTTGAGTGAACTTTACAAGGAATAGACTGAGGCTGGGGTCAAGGCATCAAGAGCCACCACACACAGACGTGTCAAGGAATTTGGTTACAGTTGTATTCCTCTTGTTAAGCCACTTCTGAACCGCATATCAGAGGTGTCTTACTTGGGCTAAAGAGTAGAGAACTGGAGTATTGCCCAGTGGTCCAAAGTCCTCTTTTCAGATGAAAGCAAGCTTTGTATTTCACTTGGAAACCAAGGTCCTAGAGTCAGGAGGAAGGGTGGAGAAGCTCATAGTCCAAGTTGCTTGAAGTCCAGTGTTAAGTTTCCACAGTCTGTGATGATTTGGGGTGCAATGTCATCTGCTAGAGTTGGTCCATTCTGTTTTTTTTGTTTTGTTTTTGAAAACCAAAGTCACTGCACCCGTTTACCAATAAATTTTGGAGCACTGCATGCTTCCTTCTGCTGACCAGCTTTTTGAAGATGCTGATTCCATTTTCCAGCAGGATCCGGCATCTGCCCACACTGCCAAAAGCACCAAAAGTTGATTAAATAACCATGGTGTTGGTGTGCTTGACTGGCCAGAAAAACTCATCAGACCTGTATTGTCAAGAGGAAAATGAGAAACAAGAGACCAAAAAATTCAGATGAGCTGAAGGTCACTGTCAAAGAAACCTGGGCTTCTATACCACCTCAGCAGTGCCACAAACTGATCACCACCATACCACGCCAAATTGAGGCAGCAAACAAAACAAAAGGAGCCCCTACATGTACAATAAATTAACATATTTCCAGAAGGCCAACAATTTATTAAAAACAATTTTTTATTGGTCTTATGAAGTATTCTAATTTGTTGAGATTGTGAATTGGCTAAAATCATCACAATTAAAAGACCCAAAGAGTTAAACTACTTCAGTCTGGGTGAACATATATATATATATATATATATATATATATATATATATATATATATATATATATATATATATATATATATGTTTATATATATGTTTATTTATTTATTTATTTATTATTACCAAAATTGTTTCACGACTTTGAATTGGTTTCTGCAACAAGCACAGTACACTACTATGTATTCAAATGCAAGTGTGGAAAAAATCCCTGTTGGTTACACAACACAATATTTTTTCCCTTTTCTATTTAGGTAATAAATGTAAACATAAAAGATGTAAATGTAAGTTTCTCAGTACCACGTGAATCCAATGAGAGCACATTTCTAAAAAATTAGCTAAACTAGATTTGTTCCATTTTCTGTATCTTATTTGTCAATGACCCACAGAGCTAAACGTTAATTAAAGATCAATCTGATTATATAAAAGTGTCAGGATAATAATACAGACACACCAATTCAGCCACATGCAATTTTTGTATAAAATGAAATGGTTGCACTTTATTTTACAGTACGTGTACTAACATGTACTTATAGTGTACTTACAGTGTATTTATCTAAGAAAGTTCTGGTAATACAAGGTAACTACATGGGGTGGGGTTAGGTTTAGGGGTAGGTTCAGGGTTAGTACCTAGTTTTTACATAGTTATTGTAATTACTATAATAAGTACATAGTATGTACATGGGGAACAGGACTGTAAAATAAAGTGCTACCAATGAAACACTCATGCATGGTCAAAAAATAGTTTGTGAAGCAGTACTGGATGATTTGTCAGCTATCAGTTAAGGAAGTCAGAAATCGAAACATGGCAGCACATTGTGTGCCATCTTTGTTAAGATGTTAATTAGAGTTGAGACCACTGAATTTACTCAGCTCAAGTGACCTTGCTGTCATGAGCACTTTGTCTTAAATGGATTAAACAAACCACTGCGAATACTAATTAACAATATGTATTGAGCACAATCATCATTATCTCAATTATCCACAAGTTCAACTAAGGTTCTTTCAGAAATCATGGGAATAACAGCTATACTGTCCAATGAGTCAACTTGAAGACATCTTTTCATACAAAGATTGAAGTAATTAATTGCTAAAATTAGTACAAAAAGGGATGCTGCATTTTCTGAGAATAAGAATCTTCATGGATGAAAACTTTCTATCTATGTACTGTATACACACACACACACACACACACACACATTGTAAATGGCATGTTTGTCATTTTTCTAAGGGTAAGTTGATGCAGCTTATTCCAATGGACACTTTTATTATATGGAAAGTGCAGCTTGAAAATACTGGTTTTGTAAGCCATGGGAGAAAAGTCATACACACAAAAACGATGATCACTTAAATGTTTTCTGAACAGAAAAATGGGACATAGGTTTCATAGTTTCTGCAAACAATGCGCAAGCAGCAGATTCTTCAGGAAGAAGCTCTCAGAAAGAGAGAAAAATTGCAAACGTAATGCAATCTGTTTTTTTTTAGTTATACAGACAAGTTTTATGTTTAAAACCTCAGAAAACTAAAAATGGCAGATTTTACCACCATTGCAAGACTACGTTTGAGCTGCCTGAGGATGAGCTTTGATTTTCTTGAAGTCATACTGGCTGACAGAAGCTGTACCCCAGACTTACAATTGAAATGAACTTCTGGTGAGGCTGCAAGTGTTTTCAGTGTGTTCTTTCCCTGAGATACAACAGCCAATGCAGGGCTCTAAAGGGCTCAACAGCCATTGAAAATTACTTGGGTGTGTATGTGGAAAATTATTGAGCCACACCGATAAAATTAATGGATTGATATGTCATCAAAACTCCATAATTTATCTGACCTTAAATGCAAATAATGTTTCAACTGTGCACTCTGCTCCATTTAAAACAGCATTAAGTATGTACGCTCCAATGCAAAATTTAAAGCACACTGCGTGCATATTAATTTGGGTCATGCAGATGTTGATGGGTAACCTTCCTAAAGTGTCCAGTAACTCATTAAATATTCATGAGCATAAATATTTATTAGTTAGTGAGTGGTTTTGCAAACACCTGGAAATGTGAAATCTACCACAGACAGATTGCAAAATGCATTATTGTGGACTGTAGGCCAATGATATACTTTGTTTTTGAATAATCTATCTATCTATCTATCTATCTTAGTCCGCAGATTTTAATCACTTAAGAACAACAAATGCTCTTACGCAAAAAAAAAAAAAAAAAACAATTCTGACTTAAGGGCCCTGTAATGTATGGAATGAAGTATCCCTACAAAATAACAAGCACTTCAAGACACTCAAGACAAGAGCTGGGAGCAGATGCACACTCTAGAATGCTAAAAACAGACTAAATAGATAAGCATAATAGATACCATTTATTTCCTTGCACTGTGCAACTGAAATCAGCATTCAATTGGCAAACTTTGGGCTTGACCTTTTAATTCAGAAGGATTGTAATGCAACATAGATGACATATCTGTTGTTGGCTGTGTTTGGAAAAGATTGTATAAGGAATAACTGAAGACAGACTGTTGAATAACTACACAAAATAATACTTGCTTGGTCAATGTCATTGTGGGTTTTGGTTCTTTTGCTGCTGCAGGCTGAAAAGACCTTTAAAACAACTTTGAAGTGGTATGGCACACTAACATGGTTGAATAACTTGGCACTACTTCATTGCTGCAAATTGCTGAAAAATAATCACAGACCTTAGGAAAGTTTAACTATACTTTTTTATCATTTTGTGTTTGAGGGTTGTGCACTTTATGCTGAACTAAGCCCACCACCCCCACCCCCCTCTGCAAGTGGCAAGTCCCCTGTGTGCCTCAGCACTAAAAGAGCCTTTCCCTGAAAGAGACATTTCTTTAAAAGAGGTTACACGGTGCGTCTTTGTTTAGACAACGGATCCTCTGTTTAAAGAGGCCGTTTCACCTGTGCATTTCTGGATGTAGTCGTTACCTGGCACCGGGTGATGCTACGATCACTGCCTCAGGTGTCTGGGCATTAAACACGTTGAGGTGGCTTTCACATATGAATCATGTTCCCATTGCGGGAAGATGACCATCTTGGAGCTGCGAGCCAGGCTCTGTTTTCTCAAAGCTCCATTGTCTCTGCTGCGATCTAGAGTTCATTGTGGTGGCTGCCCCTGCTTCTACCATGGAGCTGGGCATAGACAGGCCACCCTACTCATCCTGCCCCCCTTCAAATCTGGCAGCAAGCGGAAGAGCGAGAGGTCCCGGGACAGGTGACCCAGAGAGGGAGGAAGCTTCTCATTGATTGATGGTGAAGGCACCTCCCCTTTCCTCAGATGAGGGCCGGGTGGAGAATCTGGAAAATCTTGACATGAGAGCGGTTTTCTCTATCTCTGGGTCCCAGGAGGGCAAGGAGAGTTGCAGACGTCCCAACACCATCAACAAAGGCCCTACTCACGAACCCTCAGTCAACCTGTGGAAACAGGTAAGAATTGCACAGCACACTCAGACCCTTCTTTGGTCTGCTCACAAGCCGCCTGAGTTGGGTCCCTGCATTCCACCTCGCTGCCCCGCAGAGTGAGTCCGTCCCTGAGATTGGTTTGCAGCAATCATCCTGAAGGACACAGTTTCATGTGTCGATCCTTTTGTGCTACAGACCATTTCTGTAGTTTGATAGATGGGCCCCCATCTGCACTGGCATATCAACTGCCTAGCAGTATAACAATTAGCAGTATGTCTTGCCTTGGAGCATCTCAAAAGGCACTTTCGAGGCAAGGACAGACTGGTCTGAACAGACAACACAGCAACCATTGCATACATCAGTCGACAAGGTGGTCTGCGCTCCCTGAGGTCACTTCATGCCATTCACATTCCGGGCCTGCTTAACTGTATTGCTGATGAGCTGTCATGAGCTACGCTCCCGGGAAAGTGGTGACTCCATCCCCATATGGTCCATCTGATTTGGAGATGTTACGAAGCTGCTCAGGTAGACCTGTTTGCCTCTCCAGTGACCTCTCACTGACAGGTGTTCTACTCCCTGACCGAGGGAACACTTGGCATGGACACATTGGCACACAGCTGGTTGCGGGGGCCTCGCAAATATGAGTTTCTCCCAATGATCCTTCTTACACATATGCTGTGCAAGGTCAAAGAGGTCGGGGAGTAGGCTATGCTTGTAGCGCCATATTGGGCCCCTCAGACATGATTCACCAAACTAGTGCTCCTCGCAACAGCCCCTCCCCGGAAGATTCCTCTGAGGAAGGATCTACTGATCTACTGTGTTTTTTAAAGACAATTTTAAAACCCCAAATCATGCAGCCCTAATAAGCATTTTAAACTGCAATGTGAAACCTTTTGCATGTTTAATTCAGCAAGCACTGTTCATTTATTTACTTGCAAAAATAAAAACCGTGAAATCCAATTTCATGTTTAACGCTAGTCCACTAATAACAAAAAAAGTAACAAAAAGTCACAAATGAAGAAAAAGTGAAACACAATGCATTGTGGGATAAAGTATGGTAATTCATTTTTTTTTAAATTGTAATAATCCATAATGATTACAATCAACAAGTTTTATTAGCAATTATTAAGGTCTTTGCACTACGCATATTTCTATGACAAAGACTATTTTTTTACAGTTATATTCTTACATTGTGAGCATTTTAAGCAAATTAATGAAGTGACTGAAATTTGCTGTAGTCATTAAACTGCAATTTAATCTGAACTGACTTTTATATTACTTTTTATTAGAGGTGTAACGCAGAGATGTATAGTAACGAAGTAGAACTACTTCACTACTGTACTTAAGTACTAAAAGTCGGTATCTGTACTTTACTAGTAGAGTATTATTTTTTTCCCCTACTTCCACTTTTACTTCAGTACATATTTTCGATGAGTTTAATACTTTTACTCCGTTATTTTTGTTATGTGCTGCATCGTTACTCGTTACCCACATTACCACTGCCAGAACTGTAGATGGCAGGTTTGATGAAGCTGGCACATCATTGAGCGAATCAAGTGATTAAGAAGACTGCGCGTGCTGACTGAACTGCTGTGAAGAGAGAGATGAACACCGAGCCGAGACAGATAATGACTCGTTCACGAGTCAAGAACCGGTTGCATCGGTTTCCGGATGCCCAGTTCTTTCTGACAGTTAGATTCAATAAACCGGTTGAAGCAAACAGTTCACCGGTTCTTTTGCGCCCCACGTAATGACGTCATTGGCGATGATTGCAAGCCTTCGGTTTACCTGGGCTCATAACATCAGCACAGAATCAGTTCAGAATCAATCACCAAAAGAATCAGTTCGGTCCATCGCTCTGTGTGTCGGTTTGCTTCACGCTGAATCACACATGCGCAGTATCATCAGCTCCTCGGTTCTCGAATCGGACACGAATTCGTAAATGGTTCTTGACTCGTGAACGAGTCAGTCTTTTGTTCGTTATCTGGCTCGGCTCGGTGTTCATCTTCAGTTCTCTCTTCACATCAGTTCAGACAGTGTACTGTTTGAGTAAATCGTTACCCAGGTAAACCGAAGCCCAGGTAAACCGAAGGCTTGCAATCATCGCCAATGACGTCATTACGTCGAGCGCAAAAGAACCGGTGAACTGTTTTCTTCAACCGGTTTATTGAATCGAACTGTCAGAAAGAACTACTGGTTATCCGTAAACCGATGCAACAGGTTCTTGGCTCGTGAACAATTCATTATCTGTCTCCTTTTCGGTGTTCATCTCTCTCTTCACAGCAGTTCAGTCAGCACGCACAGTCTTCTTAATCGCTTGATTCGCTCAATGATGTGCCAGCTTCATCAAACCTGCCATCTACAGTTCTGGCAGTGGTAATGTGGGTAACGAGTAACGATGCAGCACATAACAAAAATAACGGAGTAAAAGTATTAAACTCATCGAAAATATGTACTGAAGTAAAAGTGGAAGTAGGGGAAAAAAATAATACTCTAGTAAAGTACAGATACCGCCTTTTAGTACTTAAGTACAGTAGTGAAGTAGTTCTACTTCGTTACTATACATCTCTGCCCTTACTGTACCGAAAATTAACCGAACCGTGACTTTAAAACCGAGGTACGTACCGAACCATGATTTTTGCGTACCATTACACCCCTTCATTTTATTATTTCAGCACACGATACAGCACAAATTACAGACTTCAATATGGAAAAATTAATTGTTCAGTTTATCAAAGACACAGTCAACAAATGAATCAAATATTAAAATAGTTATTGTTTACTAATGCATAGTATACATGCTTCACAATGCAGAAATAATAATAGCAATACGGTAGCACGCGACTGGAAACATATGTACTGTTATGATAGCAGTAACAATGACAGCACAGTCCTGTCATTACTGACAACAGACCAGTCACCAATCCAAAATTACGCGGCAAAGATGCGATAAATCAGACAAGGTGAAAGACATTTAACACGGAGATGAGCATGACTGGAAATTCCAACAAAGAGACACACAGAAACCCCCTGTGGTAATGCTGACTTAACTAATTAGTGTGCTAATAAGTTTTGCCTGGCTGAACCCTCAGCACCTCCAATTATCCCAACACATGCGGTTTAAGCCAAGTTAAATAATGGATGATCACTTAAACTTCCACTTTGTAGGCCAGGGTGATTAACTAGACTGCGTTCAGTCTTTATTTAGGAAAATAAAATTACCTCACTTCCTCATGGGCAGAGCAGTAATTAGATCATATTAGTGAGGTTTAATTAGGAGCAGAAATATGTAGTAATAAGCTTGTATTGTGTCAGGAGTATGAAGCGCTAAGTGAGACATATGTCAGACTAAACCTGTCAGTAAAACCTTGCTGTTTCTCAACTAGTTTCCAGCCCAAGGCTCCAATTATACCATTGTGTCTCATAAACAACGGGAGGTCAGCTGCTGTGTACAGGGTCTCCTGCTTCCCTTTTTCGCAAACATGAAATAGTGAGCAAATGAGAGAAGTTTTAGAATGAGGAGAAAGGTTGCCTTTGAAAAGTGCTCCAACCTTACAGTGAGTTTTGCTCTTGTTGAACTGATGCCTTTGAACTGAGGCTCTGATGACTGGATGTGTGATCATTTGTTGATTTTTCAAATAGATGTGTAGGTTTTATGTATGTGACTTGTCAGAAAAACTTAAAATCCTGAAACTTGAATAAGTATCATTTCAATCAAAGAGTCAGGTTGAGCCAGTTACATTCAAATTGTTTAATTCAAGAAGTAAAATCACTTTAACAATGTAGTTAATAAACATAACTAAGACACTGTTTTACTAAATGTAATTGTAAATTTATATGGTCCAATAAAAGTATAAAATACATAGTAATACACAGCAATAATTATTTACATATATAAGTAAAAATTTCAATAAGACAATTAGGTAAATATAACGGGCATTGTTATTTTAGTATTATTTAATACAACTTTGGTATTTATTGCTATTTTGAATTAGCTTTTTTTTGGTTTTACATATAATAATTTTATTTGCTTTTTGTCAATATACTTATCTATTTTGTATTACATTTAATCATTTTATGTACTTTTGTTATGTATGTTATTTAATAAAAATCAAGATGTGTGATCATTTGTTGATTTTTCAAATAGATGTGTAGGTTTTATGTATGTGACTTGTCAGAAAAACTTAAAATCCTGAAACTTGAATAAGTATCATTTCAATCAAAGAGTCAGGTTGAGCCAGTTACATTCAAATTGTTTAATTCAAGAAGTAAAATCACTTTAACAATGTAGTTAATAAACATAACTAAGACACTGTTTTACTAAATGTAATTGTAAATTTATATGGTCCAATAAAAGTATAAAATACATAGTAATACACAGCAATAATTATTTACATATATAAGTAAAAATTTCAATAAGACAATTAGGTAAATATAACGGGCATTGTTATTTTAGTATTATTTAATACAACTTTGGTATTTATTGCTATTTTGAATTAGCTTTTTTTTGGTTTTACATATAATAATTTTATTTGCTTTTTGTCAATATACTTATCTATTTTGTATTACATTTAATCATTTTATGTACTTTTGTTATGTATGTTATTTAATAAAAAAAGTGACAAAATTTGCAAATTAAGCCCACATTTCTAATTTATATATATATTAGTTATTTATTTATATTATTCATTATATTTTATTATATGATATTGGTTTGAGACTAAGAGCATTTTATTTAGTGGATAACTTTGCAGCAGTATTTTATTTCTTATTCTTTTTTTATTTGATATATATTTTATTAAAAAGTATATAAAAAAGTGTATAGTAATAAACAACCTGCAGTTTAATGTTTGCATTTCTTTCCCTTACTGTACCGAAAATTAACCGAACCGTGACTTTAAAACCGAGGTACGTACCGAACCGTGATTTTTGCGTACCGTTACACCCCTAATATATATATATATATATATATATATATATATATATATATATATATATATATATATATATATATATAGCTACTGGAAATTACTTCAGTTTAGTTCTAAAAGTTTTAGTTTAGTTTAGTTAATAACACCAAATCAAGTGGCGCCTTGCATGAACATTTCTTAATGATCAAATAAATTATTTGAGAGCTGAATTAGCCTACTGAATTACTGAAATTTTTAATTGATTTGTTGAAATGATTGACTAAAATGGACCGAAATTACCAACTCTAAACAGCATTTTGGCTACTGAAGTTTAAATCAGTAAAATAATATGTAATCATATTTACATTACACATTAAACTTGTTTT
Source organism: Carassius gibelio (assembly GCF_023724105.1). Classification (NCBI taxonomy): domain Eukaryota; kingdom Metazoa; phylum Chordata; class Actinopteri; order Cypriniformes; family Cyprinidae; genus Carassius; species Carassius gibelio. Next base: position 10,627,068 of record NC_068405.1, on the reverse strand, counting down.
TAATCAATGCATTTAAAATAAATCGTAGAAATTAATCAAACTTATCAACTGATTGATTGATTGATTTTTTTTTACCAATTAAGTTTAAGGATCATAAAGTTAATCTAATTAAACTCTCTTTATGTATTTACGAGCTTTATTATTGACTCAAAGTTTTGAAAAGATTAGTTCCTAATAATTATCAGAAATGAATCAAACTTTTGGACACTGAAGTTTAAATCAGGAAGAATAATGAAACTAACCAAATCAATCTCTCTTTAAGAAACTTAATGGCCAAATATATGAATATATCCTGAATTTTCAGTTGATCACTCACAGCCCTATAGTGTCTTATAAGAGGGAGAAATTGTTCAGTCTTCGTTCTGCTCTTGTGCCCTTGGACTCATTCACTATCTATGACAAATCACATTACACAGGGCATTTCCACTCTCTGATCTCTCTGATCCAAGGACAGCAGCGGTCGGTTTGAACCCTGGGGCTGTGTTTATATATTTTTGCATTATTGAGCTCATTACTGCTGAGCCACATCTGAGCGCACTGGCACATTATTCACCAGAAGACGGATATCGCTAATCTTTCTTTCCTAATCTTGAGAAATGCAATATTGAAATTCAGTAGAGAGGGTTATTATGATATCAACTGGACACATTTTCTTCCACTAATAATAGTGATGCTAATAAGTTGAATTATGTGTCATGGTTTCCATCAAATGCTATTTTCTTGGTCAGCTGCATCATGGAACAATCTTATTTTACAGTGGTAGGGGATTCTCAAATTACCCTGCTCTGATAATAACATGCAGACTAGTGTGCTTTTCTACAAATCTTGCCATAATGTTATATATTTTAATGTGTTAAAATATTGGGGACAGTATTTGTGTCTCTGAGCAATCCAACATTTTTCAATACATGAAAAAAAAAAGCCTTTCTTCAGCTCCTTTCTTGAACTTATTTTAAATCACTTATCTGAAAATACTTTCTGACTGAACATTCTTGACCAGATTGACTGGAGACCAAATCAAAAGCAATACTTGCTGCACGTACTGTATCAAAGAGAATAAAAGAGCATAAAATCTGACTTCGAGAACAGTAATTGGCTTTCCCAAATTAAAACCTTCAGATAAACATTAAAGTAAAATACAGCTGAACGACTCTCACAAATACACATATACAGTAATGAACCCCTAAAGACCAATGTCATACAGCTACGGAAAGAGTGTGGATTATTTCCAATTAGTCTTTTCAACTGTGTTTGAATCACATTCAGTGTGAGAAGAGCCGGAAAAAGAAACTATTTCATAAAAAGTACTTCTGTCCCTTGTGGCACAATATGAAAAGAGGTAGAGAGAGAGAGAGAGAATGTGGATTGTTTCATTTCACTGGACTGCAGCCTCCATATGTGAAACATGCATACATGCACCCACGGGCAATAAAAAAGCATCTCTTCAACCATCTTTTCACCGCTCATCGGCCTTAAATAATTCAATGATTTGTGAAAAAAGTTGATAAAATGTAGCTCTATGACTAATATAATCTTATGACTAATAATAATCATATAATATATGACTAATAATCTTTTTTTTTTTTTCAACTAAAGAAATAACTATACATTTCCTAAAATTCATTTATTCTTTATGTTAAGCTATATGAAATGAGTAAATAAAAGATGAATCTATAAATCTATTAAATATCTTATAGAAATAAAATAAAATAAAAATTGCAAGTTGTATATTGACTGAATCGAGGAATATAGACTATGTAATAAGTTCAGTTCAAAGGTTCTTGTTTTAGTTGTCATTCAATGGGACATGTGTTTGTTTGTAAAAACTGAATCTTGTCCATGAGAATGATGCACAGATCAGCTGATTTGTACTCTGTACTCAAGACAAAAGCTGAGACTTTTACATGGTAGAGCAACCACTCCACACAATTTCAATTGCACTAAAGTAAACCCAAGTCTACAGAGATTAGAGATCTTTTTCACTCTCTCTGTATTCCATCCTCGCACGTTCACTGAAGCTCTTTGGTAAGGATTAAAGCCCTGTTTACACCAAGAATGATAACTATAAAGATAACGATGTTAGCGTCCACACCAGTGAACGATATCGTCTGTTTATTCTAAGTGCTCGCTCATCTGCCGCTTTAAATTCTTGAGCTCGTTACAGCAGGATAGATTCTGACTGGCTGTCAGCGGTAATGTTTACATGAACACTAATTAGAGTGATCGGGTTAATTTAAATGCACATTTATATGTCACAAGCTTCAAATTGACACAAATATGCACTGCACATATATAGAGTTTCTCACCGTTTGCACATAATAACCGCTCTTCAATACGTTTTTTCTTTATTTGTTTTTAACTGTAGAATTAATATTTATCCATTTATGGGCATTTATGGATAAATATACATATAAACCACTATGCCATGCTGCTCATATTTATCACGCAGTAAAAATGCCCCTCCCCAAGCCCAAAACGGGTTGCCTGTGAATGAGAATCCAAAGCAAGGACTGGTGGGACCTTGGGAAGTTGTCCTGCTCCAGTACACAGTTGCATAGTGAAAAGTTTTATAAAGACAGGACACACATTCATACAGCACTTTATTCAAAAGTAAGAGCTGCTCGTTCCGAATGTCATACGTAATTACTATTTCTGCGTCATTGCACATGCGCAGTTCTTTCAGTTTCGTTGTTCAATCCGATCGAGTGTTCACATGCACTATCAATCATATTAGAAAAGGAATAAACCGCCCCCTTCAATCCGATCGAAAATTCATCCTGATCGAGCTCCATCGGATCGATAAAGGTGTTTACATGAAGGCTTTTCAGTCCGACTGAGCTATCAATCCACTTACAAATGGATTTTTTGGTTGCATGTAAAAGTAGCCAATGTTTTTATCATTCATCAGCTTCATCATTATAGCTGTGGTGTAGACTCTGCCATTCTTTAATATTGGGAAAGATTTTCATTTGTGAACAGGCCTTCAGTCTGTGAACTCATGGTTGGAAGCTATATAACTTGAAATCCAGAAAACCAAGATATCAAAAATCCAACTGTGCAGCCATCAGATTTCACTGTCCTGTTCAAATGAAAGTTTGCTAGGAAATGTACCAACAGAAGATAAAAGAAGTCAATGATTAAATATGATTCCTGTATTTAATAAGAAATATGTATGGGCCAGAGGCTCCACTATATCAACAAAGCTGCAACGGATTGTTAGATTGGCATGATGATGGTGCTAACGTGTGCATCCTCCATCTGTGAACTTGTCAAATGAAAATGTGAATGACATTTTGAAAGATTATAAATATTTCAACATGCCCAGAGTAAAAGCAGCATGTCAGTTCACTAATTTGTCTGTTTATTCTGCCACCGCAGTAGATCAAGAGCATCTCTTTCTCTGAAGTCGCTGCTGTCTCACATTTATTTTAAAGCTCTACCAAGAAAAAGAAAATCAGACTCCCCTGTTGTCTTCGCCTGAGGACTGTACATGGTTCCAGCTGGGGCTTTTAATAAAACGCAAGACCTTTTGTACAATAAAATGTCCATTTGGGGCAAGCCTACAGTAATTTTCAATGTACAAACAAGATGATATAAGACTTTCACGCTTGGTTCACTAGAAGTGGAAAAGTATTTATGTTTGGCCTAATTTGTTAAATTCATCCTACACATAATAATTTCCTACACCTGACTTACCACGTGTCCTAGTTTTGTATTTATTTTTGAAGAGACATCTGTTTAAGGGGAGAAGGAAAAGGATACAGAAGTTTGAAAGACATGTTCTACTTCTCTAGTTACCTTTGAACTTTGAACTATTTTTACTCTTTCTTCAATTGCTTTTACTGTCTCAAGCGTCTTAAAAATCCAGTCTACTATTAATCTCCACAGATGATCGATTAACACATCAATGGGTAATTTGGGGAGGTGTGAAAGGAAACTGATCTTAATAGAAAAGCTTTTACAAATATAACAAATGTGAATCATTAATTTTGTAACATTCATAATGACGCCCTGTTTTGACATCTAGAGGCATTAAGTATTTAATGGACATTTTAGTCTGATGAGAAAATGAGAATCAATGTGCTCTTGCAGTTTCTGGTTCATATGATGTAAAAAAAAATGCCTTACAGTAGAGAGATGAATGATAAAGTATGTCACTATTGTCTCAATAGTTTGAAAATATTTCTACAGTACATAGTGGAAAAAGTAATATATTTAAAATACATTTATTTCATCCTAAGTATAATTAAAATATATTAACACATTTACTGACACATCACTTATTTACTGATAAAAATGATCATAACAATTTATTTGGAGAACTAATTTCTTATTATTTATCCTAAGATGTGTTTTAATGTCACTATTGATGATGATAACCTATGGTATATGTATGATAGATAGATGGATACATGGTTCTTTATAAATTCCAAACAGCTGTATGGCTGTATGGTTATATGTTTTATGTTTTATGATTTTATGTTTTGATGTAGCCAGTGCTATGGCATTATGTTTTATTGTTGTATATCAATTGTTGTGTGCCTTAATATGTTATTTGTCAGTTATCTTGTGCCTAGTATAGCTAACATCTTGCCAATGGACTACAGTTGAAAATTAGCCTGCTGGCTAACACTGGCACATTTACAGTAATGTTGATTAATGTGCACTGTCCTAAAATAAATAAATGAAATGAAATGAAAATGATTGTATGATATTTGAATACAATTGGTCTTTAAATGCAAGATATTTAAAGTGTACCTGAAGTATACTTGCAATAGTTCGACTTTAGCACAATCAAATATACTTCATAATATCTTTAGTTGGACTTGAATTAAAGTGCATTAAGTAAAGAAGCTAATCAATGAATTAACATGGTGATTAAATGGGACACAGCTGAAACTAATGGAACTCGAATGGGAACAGGAACAGGAAAACCAAATATGGGCACAATCATAAATATGGAGCACGTGGGGGGAGAAAACACAACACAAGACATGGAACAGAGTCTGACAGAAACGCCTTGTCCAAATACCCATACTTGCGATCTTTGCACTCGATTACTTGTATGACATATTTTCTGTATTTGGCCCAAGTGTTTAAGTGAGGATGAAGACTACAAGTGCGTGTAGAACTTTTCATTGCCTGATGGGACACACTTATAGTTTTGTTAAAATGCAAGTGTTTGCATAGCTTTATTTTAATTTTAAATACTTTGCATTTTTAAATATAAAATCAACTTCTAAATGTCTTATCAGTAGTCCCTATGACGTGACATAATTTTCATTTGGGGTGCTTCTAATTAAGTGATAAAAAGCAGTTCCAAATGTTCTACGAATAAATATACTAATCTTTGCAGCAAAAAAATAAAAAAATAAAATGGGTAACACTTTATTTTAGAGTAATTAAATGTAATATCTCATTATTAGTATTATTAATATTTAACTTACATTGCAAAGGTTTCTGTGCTCTCTTGCACAAATTTGCCAAAAAATCTCACGATTTATTTACAGAACATGATGCATGATGCAAAAGCATTATTCGAGATAGTGAGGATTTAGTATGTGTTAAGGGCACTGCGCTTTGGTGTTTTTAAAGGGGGGGGGGGTGAAATGCTCGTTTTCACTCAATCTCCTGTTAATCTTGAGTACCTATAGAGTAGTACTGCATCCTTCATAACTCCAAAAAGTATTTAGTTTTATTATATTCATAAGAGAAAGATAGTCTGTACCGATTTTTCCCGGAAAAACACGAGTGCCTGGAGGCGTGACGTGTGGGCGGAGCTAAAGAATCACGAGCGCCAGTTGCGTTGACAGCATGTGGAAGCTGTGACAGCTGTGAAGGCTGAAACTGAACGAGAGCAGCAGCAGCAAGGACTCGCTCCGAGCGGGGCTCGAACCCGGGTCTCCGATGGGAGGCGGACGCACTAACAAGGAGGCAGAGATATTTGAAGCAGTTTTACTCACCGCCTGCGGTTCCAACACACAATCGTGACCCTTTTTCGTTGGGATTGCATCATCCTTAAGAAATAAACGATACGCAAATCCGTCGTCAAACTGGGCTTTGTTTGTAAAACAACCATTTTAGAAATGCAGGGAACAAACACAAACACTTGCACAACTCCGTTGATGCTCTGTAAAAATAAACTCCATCCACTGGTCCCTTAATGCTGTTTTTTCTTTGGTAATTTGTGCAGGGTTGTCTTGCCCTGGCAACCAAAAACACACTCCTTTTGTGACATTTCGCGACGCTCTCGCGCTGAACAGTGATTGTCTGTGCACAGCCTCTCTCTGCTCTGCTATACGGGAGCGCGCGCTCTTCCGGCAAACGTGCCCTCAGGACCCATATAAGGAAATTCCGCTCCATCTAACGTCACACAGAGCCATACTCGAAAAAAAAAAAACTTTCCGAAACTTGTGACAAACCGGAAGGAGTATTTTTGGAACAGAAATACTCCTTCAAACGTACAACTTAATTTTTGAAACTTTATCCATGTTTAGCATGGGAATCCAACTCTTTAACAGTGTAAAAAACTCAGGTAACACTTTAGTATAGGGTCCAATTCACACCAATAACTAATTGCTTATTAGCATGTCTATTATTTACATATTGGCTGTTTATTAGTGCTTATAAAGTACATATAATGCATGACATCCATAATCCTACATAATACCCTAAACTTAACAATTACCTTATAAACTATTGATAAGCAGCAAATAAGGAGTTAATTGAGGCAAAAGTCATAGTTAATGGTTAGTTAATAGTGAGAATTGGACCCTAAAATAAAGTGTGACCAAAACTCAGTATGCATGAAATAGCATTTCACCCCCCCTTTAAGATCTGGACAGTCTTGTGCACTTATTTCTTGTCACGCACACATGCTCTCAAGTGGCCAAGACCACAAGTGTGGGTTTTTGGACAAGGCAGATGTCTATTTATCACATCATGGCCATGTTTTTGTAAGGATTTGTCCTTATTACTGACTTAGCTATATCTTTTGTTCATGTAGTCTATTTATTCAGTAGTCCATGATTTTGAGCGAGAAAAATATGCCAGTGACCTTGCATGTTATTGGGCAGACTGTCTCCCAAGGACTGAATTTAAACACACAATAGATGTGAGGTACAGTGAGTTCAGTACACCACCTATAACCCGAGTATTATCAACAAGTATTATAGACAAGTGTATCTATGCAATTTTCATCTTAAATATGTATGGAAAAGGTTGGGTGAGTGACTGTTAAATCAGAAAATAAACTAGCTGTATGAAACAGCTTCCATTAAACAAGGCACTGTTGGCTTGGATTTGTTATAAATTGTGTATATTCCTCTATTGTACATCACTTTGTTTAAAAGTCAGCAGTAAAGACATTAGTTAATACAATGAGATTAGGTACATTTGAGTTATTTATCATATTTAATTATTACAGGTTGCGTCATATTCTGAGTTTACATTTCATTGTTTTTAATTAATTTTGATTAATACTAAATCAGTTTTTTTGTGAGTGGGATGAATTAATGCACATTCACATTTAGTCTAGAACTACATCGTGTTCACCCAGCGCACACAACGCCTCTCTACTTACAATTTCTCCCAATATGGGGACAGGAGACTTGGCAGTTAATAAATGGGAAAACAAAGTAACTAGCATTACTTTTCTGAAAAAATATTTTCTTGTAAATTAAAAAGCAATGCACTATTTTTCTATCAGATTATTCAAATTTGTCCTGGCTTTTCTATGCTTCTGTCTTTCATTGCAGTGAGCGAGTGTTTCAATTGAACAGTCCACAAGACGTCAAATAAAGTGCACACATCCATAATAATATGTCTCACACACTCCAAGGCATGAATAAAGGCCTTTTTTAATGCTCTGTCTTGATGGTACTCTATATCCCAGATACTTGTACCCAAGCTCTTCACCTCTCAAGTAGAACTCTATACTACGTGAGCTACTGAACAAACTTACTGAATATAAAAACCCACACATATGAAGCTAGATATGGGAGGTTAACATTCAAAAGTAAGTTTTCAGCAGTATTTGTTAAATTAAGCTGTATTAATCGAAACTGTGAACCTGCAAATCATACTTTGTGTGAAAACTAATAAAAGTTGTCTGAGTTTTACTGCCACTAGTGTTATATATAAATATATATATATAAAATTTATCAACTGGAATCTGCGGTGATTCATATGTATAGAGCAGGTACTTTTTTTTTTTTTTTTTTTTGCTGACATTTGACATTTATTTAGAGGCATGCATTTCTGATGAGCTTATGCAGAATATTTCAGTCTTTGTGCTTCAAAATGCAACATCTAACTTAATGTTTCACCAAAAATCCTACGGCACATTTTATTAAATCATGCAGGAACCTAAAGAGCAGCTGAATGTATCCCAGAGATAACTGAACCATGTTCCCCATCCACACTGTGAATTTATTTTCACGTAGTGAAAATTCACAGCTAGCATATTTACAGTAAATCTTACTAATGCATTCTGTGGGAAAGGAAGAGATGAATAAGCTCATTCAAGTCCAAAGAGCTGCCTGGGTTTTCATTCCTTCTCCCCTTCCTGCTCGCCACTGCAGACTCTATTACAGACCAAAAGCTTCAGCCCACTGTGATACATGGGTACTGCTCATGATCAGCACGTCATACCAGCATCCACAGGGACAGCCTACACTGTGCATGGCCTGAAATGAAAAGCTTTGAACCCGACACAGCAACACTGTGCTCACATAAGCAGAATAGACGCCTGCTCTTGTATTATTAAACATTGCAAGAAACCAGTGCAATAACAAAAACAACAGTTTTACTGAGACTAAGAACCTTAACAATCTAGTAAGTGATGCTGCTATATTCCTTATAATGCTGCATTCCTTAAAAGTTTTACTGTTCTTGTTGAGGTTACAGTATGTTTATTATTGAGTCATAATGAGATGTTGTAAGAATGAAGACATCCAACCAGAAGATGGCACCTGGACTAAGACTTAAAGACTAAACATAAGGCAAAGTAAGCTGCAAAAAAAAAAAAAAAAAAAAAAAAACCCTCCAAATTCTGTTAAACTTTTATGATTTTTAATGCCTAAGTACAATCAGTAGAAGTAAAAAGCTAAAGTTAGGCAATAAAGAACTACGTCATGGCTACGTTGCCAGATCCAGTTATTTTTGTTTTGTTTTTTCACTTAATTTGATGCTTCAGAAACTTAAAGTGGGAAGTTACAGTTACAGGGTTAGTTATTTATTTATCTTGAATTTATTTTGAGTAATGCAATTTGTTTTGTGGGGTGGGGGGGTAGGGGGTTGTTTGCTACTGTAGCAATAACTGGCAACATTACTCCATACATGACTAACATGACTAAGTTTACCACTTTTTGAGTTAGTATAGTTTAGAAGTGTTTAAGTATAAAATAAACAAGGCTGGATTTAGTGTGATATTTTACAGACTAAAATAACTTGTGACAGCTCTTGTTTTTATTTAATAAAACACATAGTTTTTCCTGCATAGAAAATTATGAGGCGCTAACAGAAGCTGTTGACAATACAGAGACAAGCTGCACTGGACAATATCCATTAGGGCTTTTATTCCAAAAGTTTGCACACTTGAAAAAAAAATAAGTTTATCTCATATTTCTTTAGACAGAATCATAATTTCTGTTCATTTTCCATTTAATGTTGTGATCTGATGAGCATTAGCGGCTTCTAGTGCTGTCTGCCTGTTTTCTCTTCCACTATCGCTGTTATGACTCAGATGAAGATAATTTGCTGTTCACGCCACTCATATTATGTGTTTGTAACCCCCTTTCTCTTCCACGTTGAACTTCCATGTTGTTTCATATATAACAAACCGAGAGAAATGTATGTGAAACATTAAAGGGTTAATTCACCCAAAAATTGAAATAGCTTGTGTTTTACTCACCCTCAACGCATCCTAGAAGTGTATGACTTTCTTCTTTCAGACTAATCCAGTCAAAGTTATATTACAATTTGTCCTGGCTATTCCAAGCTCATCATTATTTCGATGTAAACCAAGAGGAGACTGGTTTTCCTTCGCTAAAGTAAGAAAAAGTAGCTTCCTTTGCTCCTATAAACAAACTTGCAATACTAGCATATCTCAGAGCTAGGACAAATTTTTATTTAACTGACTGGATTCGTCTGAAAAGAAGAAAGTCATTTACACCTAGGATACCTTGAGGGTGAGTAAAACAACGTCTAATTTTAATTTTGGGGGGAACTAACCCTTAATAAGCTAATAAACACATGATTATGATAGTATGTGATTTGTATACGATTTTCATGCAATTTGGGGTATTTTCATTACAATAAAGGATGTTTATGAGAGAAATACTAAGCAGGTGTAGTGATTAGCTGATTATGAAAGGCTCCTAATAACATTTTAACACCATTACATGACCAAAGGTTGCATTAGATCGCAACCGGAAGATATTACAAACACTCAATAATGTGTTTAAAGTGAGTTTTGAGTAAAAGCATAGTATTTATCTTACAAATTGGCTTCTGTATTATGATGCTAATAGTAGCTCTAATGCACTGGTTACCCTGCAGCGACTATATATTTTTTATTTTGGCCAAATAATTCAGGTTGGATCATGTTTTCTTTTATTCTGTAGAAAGACTCTTTATTAATAAATGGATATTTGGATCAAAGTGATGTGGGCCAGGAGGCACTGGACTATGAGGCGTGGAAGAAGAGGTTTTATCAAGTAAAATAAAACAATTAAAAAAAATTAAGGCTAAGATGTTCTGGCTCTGGTTCTGCACTGTGAAAATGACTTTGTTACGAGTGGGGCGGGGGGCGAGGGCTGTGGGAGCGAAGCGAGGTCGGTGGAGTAAACGATAATGAGTGACACCTGCGCCACTCTCCAGTCTCTAGTCCCATGGTGGATCCCCGCAAGGATAAAAGAAAGAATGACGACAGTTCAAGATGAGAGAGGACCAGGCCTGGATTTTATGTTGTTTTGGTTCTGTTTGTGCATGGCATTCATCCGTGAGAGGACATCCTAATGCCTGATGCATTTCAATGTTGAACAAGTAAAAAAAAAAAAAAAAAAATAACACCACCAAAGGAAAAAACTAAACAAAAAGACTTCAGTTTGTCAGTGTCTGATAGATCTCATAGATCATATTCATTGTGAATAGCTCCATGGGAATCCATTGCCTCTATTTAAAATCTTCTTCTAAGTCTTAAACTAAGGAACGGGTAGGAGACATTGTGAGGAAAAGACATTGGGGTGGAATTGGCCTGCATGCAAAAACAAACTCCTTATATAAGAAGGGGTTGCAGTACCTAGGCAGGAAGTGGCACAAGTCTTAATCAAGAAAGGTACCTCAGTCCAAGACCAAACCTCATTCTTCTACAGGTGGTGGTTGAAGGTTGAAAGCTTTCATATCATGGGGCTCCAGTGCCTTCTTCCCTGCTGCCACTAAGGTGTGCAACTCTCTCAGATGAATATGTTTAGAAAGAAGTATAGCTGCTGAAATAACTGAACTACCTTTTTGGGATCAATAAAATGTTCTCTTGCTTTCTCACAATTCAAAACAAGACATATCTTCTTGGGGTAACACCAAGTGCATTGACAAGGTGCAAATGAATCTGCCATGCAACCACCCACCTTGTTATGGAGGTGGTGTTTTACACAGAATCTCAAAAATAACACTGAAAACTGAAAAATTCTGAAGCATCTGTTAAAAGCAAACTTGTATTGTGTGGTATTGTATTAGCACTTCTTACTGTTTGTTCTGTTAAGGATGTTCATTGTCTCATTAATTCAACTCAGTGATTTCATTGCTCAAACGAAACATTTACAGAGTTTAATAGCTTTTCTCATTCACTGATGTTTGGTTTCTTCCATTAGCTAATTTGAATAAGTAGATTACTTCCAGTTGAGTATTTTGGCTTCCTTGCCATATACAGATCCTCTGTATAAGGGCAAATAAACCTTTTTTTGTTCAAACATGCTGTGCATGTCCATTGATAAGATTGATCTCTTTGCGGTGAGACATTCTTTACAACATCAAAGGGGGGGGGGGGGGGAGACAGAAATTGTGTTTTTACAGATTTTTACAGACTATTTCTGGCTGACCTGAAGCAGATCCACATCATAGGATTTTGCATGACTGTTTTATAACAGCATGTTCACCTCATACTACGAACGTTGGTGACAAACTTTATTATTTCCCTCCCTTTCATCACCTATGTCATCCCAGTATGATTAAAAGATAACAGTCATTGCTTTGCACATTAAATATATCCCAAATTAAAATGCAGCCTTCAAAATCTTTCAAAAGAGCTGAATAAAAACCAATCATGGAGAAAGATGCTTTTAAACACATGACATTAAGAGAGTAAAGTAGGAGCCATTTTGCATGCTCTAATGGGTTGTGACAATGAATACATCATTTATCCTGCGCTGCAATTTTAATTATCGGCAGATGTCTTTTTTAAAAGTTCTTTCTGCTGTACTCTCAGAAGCTAGATGATGCAAACCCATTCCCAATGCAACATGCTGGATTTTGACTGTCTGCAAGTAAATAATAATAATAATAATCAAATCAGAGGTTTTCAAAAACCCTTTTGCATCTCAAGTGAATATCAGTGTCCCAAACACAAAGCATACTAATCATAATCATTAGGACAAACAAAATGAATAAGCCTTTCGCAAGTGAAATAATGAGGCCAAAACCAAGATGCAGATGTGTGCTGCAGGGCAGTGCTTTTTGGTAAAGAAACCATTGACTCCTGGTTTAGGGGTTTACATTGTATGACAACATTAGGGATGCACAATGTTTCTGTGGTCATACTGGTATCACTCAATAAATGTGACTGTTTGGTATCAATTTAAGCATGCAGATGTCTGGATCTTGAACGTTAGATGTCAACCATTAGCTAATATCATCCAATATAACATTTATCAGCTTCAAAATATAAATAATTATTGGTATCAACCAGAAATGCCCAAATAAGTGTATATCAAGACATTGTGTCTATTAATTAAAAAAGTGGAGTCAAGGAAAGTAGGCTAAATGAGAAATTTCAAAAACCTTAGGAGTCAAGGGTGCTTACCCTTGCTCTGATGGAAATTTGCACCATGCACAATGAAGAATTACCTCTATTTCCTGAGTCGTTCATTTGTTTTGATCTGATTTGATTTTAGGCTGCTTTCACATGTCATACCTCACATTCCCGGGAGCCGGATATGGTGCAGGTACAGGTACCTGTCCCATTGCCCAGCACCTCCAAGGCTTCTGGTGTGGCTGCAGGGTTGTAGCTCATGTAATATTCCTGGAGCTGGGAGCTCAGGTTCTGTTCTGGCTCCTGACTCTTTTTCCTCCGCTTACGGCCCACTGTACTCTGCTGCAAAAGCCGGGTGGCACCAGGGTAACGTTTCCAGGAGAGATAAATTACAGACAAGACAAGGGACACTGAGAAGAACAGTGCCACCCCACCCATCACCACTTTGTGAAACGACACGTTGTCTTGCTCAGGAGCTGGTGTGACTAATAGGCTGTCAGATGATGAGGGTGTCCATTGATGGGAGTCTCTGGGATCTGGATTTGCATGGCTGGGGAAGGTGGGGCGTTGAGGTGGTTGAGGATGGGGAGGTGGAAATGGCGCCTCAGAGGCAGGTGAAGGCAAGGGTGGAGGCGGTGTTGTAGGAGCCATTGTCGAGTCAGTCGGTTCAAGGGCAAGGTCAAAATTTGGATCAAAGGTCTGCAGATACAAAGGTGATTGAGCAGTAATTTCGTAGTCATCACAGTCAATGTAGGTCTTTGAAGCTTCCATAACCTTCTCTCCTTGAAGGTGCTTAGGACTACTGCAGATTATACTAGTGTCCTTGGTGCCTCTGAAATTCTTGAGCCAAACAACAAGAGGACAAATACCTGGCCCGCAATCCCACATGTTGCCTGCAAGGCTAATGGTTGTTAGGGAAATCCAGGCAGCCACAACCTCCTGAGACACATTGGCCAGTTTGTTAGACTCTAGGTTAAGGACCTGAAGATTGGGGAGGCATTGAAATACTACATGATCTAGTACCTGAATCTCATTGCCAGAGATATCAAGCTTTTGCAAGGTGTACCAGCTCCATGGAAGGCCTTGGTTGACAGCTCGAATACGGTTCCATTGTAGATACAGGGCACGAAGGTTAGCAAGGCGAGGAAACAGAAAGAAGTTTATTCGTGAAAACTGATTATGCTCCAGGTGGAGCTCCATCAGTCGAGACAAACCCAGGAATGCTGTACGAGTAAGAACCCGAAGCCGGTTATAGCTCAAGTCTAGAAACTCCAAGCTTCTGCACTCTAGAAATGCCCGGACAGGGATTGTTGTCAGCCCGTTGGAGCGCAAGTGCAGATTCTGCAGTTTTCGAAGACCAAAAAACTGGCCTGGCTGCAGCTCCTGTAACTTGTTGTAGGAGAGGTCAAGACTACGTAGGTTAGGTACTCCGTGAAAAGTGACATTATGAAGCTGTGAAATACTATTGGAGCTCAAGATCAATTCCTTCAATCGCCGCACCCCTTGAAAAGCACGACTATCCACAAACATGATTTGATTGTGGTCCAGGTACAGCCACAGTAGCTGGTTAAGATGGGCAAACTGGTAAGGGAGCATTGTGTGCAGGTCATTGTAACGCAGGGATAGACCTTGACAACTAACTGAAATATTTTCTGGGACATCTTGGAAGCCAGCTGACTCACAATGGACAATCTTTCCCTCGCAACGGCAGCTATAGGGGCACATCCTTTCCCCTGAACTGAACAGCAGGAGGGAGGAGGCTTGAAGGAGGAAGAGGCCCGCTAATCTCTTGTCACAAATAACAGAACCTGCAGAGGGAGAGAGCACAACATCAGCTTATCATGTTCAACAAGACCAATTTACTTAGCAAAATATTCAGCTGTCGAGGCTCACATGATAAAATTGCTGCTACCATCCACACCTATAATATTTTTCTTAGGTCAAGAGGTCATTATCTAATTTGACATAACTGTCTGATACTCTTCTATTTGACTCATCTGCAATCTTGGTGAAATTTAATAAGCATTCAAGTGAAACAACAATTTCAAGTCAAATATCTCCCAGGACTGGAATGCTGTCATTTACAAAACTGTTAAAGGGATAGTTCACCCAAAGAAAGAAAGTCATTAATTGCTCACCCTCATGTTGTTCCAAACCCAAAAGACCTTCATTCATCTTCGTCACAATTTAAGATTTTTTGATGAAATCAGAGAGCTTTTTGACCCTGCATAGGCAACAATGCAACGACCATGCTGTGGTGTAATGCATACAGTGTGGACATTTATGGTGCTTATAATATGGCAAAACTATTTGAATTTGTATAATGTAAATTTTAATTATTGCCACTGTTATTTAACAAAACTGAATATTTTGTGGCATTTAACACAGTTTTGAATTAGATTTTGTATGTTTTTACTTTAATATTGAACATTTGAAATTTAACAGTTTTAATTGTTAGTTTTATATACATATATTTTCAAACAGCAGATTTCGTGCTCTGAATTATTAGCCTGCAAAAAATCTGTTTTTAAAAATACAGCTTCAAGTTTTCAAGATGAAGAGGGAATTCGGAACTATAAATTGAATATTCTAAAATTCAGTATGTTGAAATTCAGATCTCACAGAAAGTAGGTCAGAGGCCATCCACATAGAAGAGTAGATGATCTCAGAAAAATAGAACAAAGCATTTTGACCAATTAGTAGTTTTCTGGCATGAATGTGTGGTTCAATATCTACCTGATCATGAATCACCCAGAGGTAGTCTAAGTGATTCTTAAACATTTATGATTTATATTTTTATGTTAGGTTAGCAATCAGCATGTGAAACATTTGTCTGAGCACTCTGTTGTTTGTTTTAAAGTACATTTGGTGTGAAAGTGATTAGCATGCCATCCTGCTATAGCCTGCATGATGCGAGTGAAAGCAAAGTAGACAGTAGAACATTCATTATAATCAGTGATATTCCCTATACTCGATGCGGCACAGCGTATTTTGAAGCTTGAGGCGACAAAGCAGCCATTGCAAAGAGCTTGTACTTCGTCAGAAATAGAACGGCGAATCTGTTTGCTGTTGGGAATTTCGCATTCAGTGTAGACAGTATTAATTATAATGTCTGTCTTTTGTTGTGTCGCACTGCACCGCTCGCCTCCATTGTAGACATGGTGTAGCGTCATATGTAACTCTTATTTCTGCTGCATTCATTCCGTGATAGTACTCCACTCTGATGTTTGTTAGACTGTGTTTTTAGCATCGTGGCATCGTGAATAATTATTTAGATACACCTGTAACTTGGAGTCACGATTACAGTATAGACCATTTATTTCCACTCAATATCATAGACATAAACTTATATAGGCTGTATGGTGGGTTCATGCTTTCTGCAGTCCTGTTTAGTTCTTTGTAATCGCATAAAGAATAGACCTGGTGTTGCTCTGCGCCGCATCCAGTGTAGGTAATAGACTATCACTGATTAATAAATGGGCTCGTCTGTATTTTTTGCTTTTGTTTGCATCCTGTGTGGCATGCTAATCACTCTCAAACCAAAAGTACTTTAAAACAAACACCAGAGACTGTTTAGACCAATTACAATAAAAAAATAAAATAAATAAAACCACCACCTAACTTGGACGTATTCCGTGTTTGAGAGCAGCTGAAGCCGTGTTTTTGATTGATTCGCAAACAAAAGTTGCACAGATTAACTTATGTGATTGAACACAGTGCTGTATATTCATGTAGTTTTCAAAAATAGTGTACAGCAATTGTTGTAGAATGGATGCTTGCGTGCTTTGGAGAAGTTTGTGAGGATCAGTGGTGTTTATGTACATATGGGCATCAAACGCTCCAAAATAGCTTGTTCTGACAAGAGGAACGATCGCTGTGTTTCCACACATTCAGAATGTTGTCATTTTTCATTTGTGTTTTGGTATGTTTACTGATTCTGAATGGATCCTCATAGTGGTTTATGCAGTCCTTTGTCATCTCCCTGTGGTCTTGTTTGTTATGGCAGGTTGACTTGCTTTTTTTTGGTAAAGTTACTGTATAATTGAGCTTTAGAACTGTTAAGTTGTCAAGAATATCTGCAGTGACATTTTTGTAAAGTATGTTTGCAGTATTGGAGAGGAGGGGGACCTTGGAGTACAAAGGTTTGGAACTATTGGCTTAGATGTTTCACATGCTGAGAATGCTAACCTAACATATAAATATAAATCATAAATGTTTAAGATTAGGCTATTTCTGGCCGATTCATGATCAGGTAGATCTTGCACCCTACGCTCATGCCAGAAAACTACTAGTTGGCCAAAATGCTTTGTTGAATTTTAGAATATTACATTTAAAGTTCTGAATGTCCTCTTTATCTTGAAAACTTGAAGCTGTATTATATAAAATGGGACATTTGCAGTCTAAGTATTCAAAACAAAACATGCTTTTTGAAAATACATGTATATAAAACTAAAACTTTAATTGTGTTACATTTAAAATGTTAAATATTCAAGTTTAAAGAAATTAATTCGGAACTATATTATTAATATTCAGTTTTATTAAATGACACTTGTCAATAATTCAAATTCACACAATGCATATTTAAATAGTTTTTGTCCACTGTAATTGTTGAATAAAGTTCTTATTTTTGTTTTCTTTGTATTCTCATAGCTTCATAACATTACGGTTGAATGGTATTTAAACTATGCCTTTCTCCATCTCTCTCCATCATCAGTTTGTCAAACCATCGGTATCTCAATATTTCTCTCCCCCTTCCATCATCATTCCACATACTCCACCTCCCTTTCTTTATATCCTTTTTATAATTAAATAATCCATTTTTAATTTAACTTTCCTCTCTCTCCCTTCTCTCTCTCTCTCATCTCAACATCCATTGCTTTGTAATTATTTAGACCCCCCATTCATTGAAATTTATTTTTTTATTATTTGTTTGCTTGTTTTTTTCTTGTTTTTAAAGAACATCAACGCAACACCAATGTCAACAATAATTAATTATTTTTTTTAACTTTATATAAATATTCAAGTGAGGAAATGTATCTCCTGTCTGTCATCATCTCTAATATTTAATAATCCTCTTATATTTTTTGAAACACTATATTCCATACATCATTGTTTGTGATCCTTCTGCTTCATTTTTTAATCCTTTCTCTCTCTCTCTCTCTCTCTCTCTTCTCTGCATTTACCAAATCCACTGGAAATATTTCTAAGCACTCAATGTCATAACAAATGTGTCTATATCTATCTCTCTCTGTTGCTATGTATCTGTCCGTTTTTATTGTTGTTGTCGTTTTGTTACCTTCTATTATGTCGGCTGTCATTTTTCCTTCTATTGTATTTTATCATATTTATGAAACAATGATAATAATAAAAAAAGATGTTTAAACAATGCCATTACTACCTTTCCGGTCCTTGAACATGTCAGGTGCATTGCTGTCTATGCAGGGTCAGAAAGCTCTCAGATTTCTTTCAAAATATCTTAATTTGAGATGAAAATGAATGAAGGTCTTATGTATCTGAACCAGCATGAGGGTTAAGAAGTAATGGCAGAATTTTCATTTTTGGGTGAACTATCACTTTAATGGTAATAGTAGTTAAGAAAAATGGTCATTGATAGGAATTTTTTTTTTATTTTAGTGTATTGCAGATTTGTGAGAAGCTGATTGTACATGATGGCTACTCACCAAATAAATATATATTTTATTAAATGAAAAAGAGAGAGAACAAATATATATATATATATATATATATATATATATATATATATATATATATATATATATATATAAATATACATATATATATATATATATATATATATATATATATATATATATATATATATATATATATATTATAGCATATACATTAAATATAACAGCATAAATATATTTATATACTTAAATATTATATCTTTATTCTCTTCATAAATACAAAATGTTTTTTTTTGCTATTTATTGCAGGATTGGTTGATGGCATAATTTGCATTTGCGGTTTGTCTGTCTCTTCAAACTGAGAGGTAATAGATTAATTCATTATCATGAATAAAACCTTCCCACTCCCCGTCAAGATTATCACACACAGCTCAGCCTCTTATACATCTGAATTGCATTCATCTGACATCTGTCTCAAAATATGAGATCACATATTTATATTCTATAGGAATATAGGATCATATAGATCTCATTATGATCTCATATTCTAGAAAGACCTCAAAGGGACCAATGTTGTACACATCCAGTTGTCATGACATCTGCACATATATTATTCAGTAACATAACAACCAGGATTTAGAAGTTCTACAGCTCACAGCTCTATAATCACTATAAATCTGTTATTTAGCCTTTGGCACTCGCTTTTGAATTACACTAGAATTACATAAGGAGTCTCAAGAGAGTCATTTGGATTAATTTACTAGGGGCCATTTTTAAAGCTTTTTTTTTAAAGTAATCATCACCTATGCACTAATCAACTTTAAGATGTGACTAATGTCCAGTAATATCTTTAATACCATATTTTATACTGTTCTATAGAAATTGATTAGTCAATTTGGAGCTGAATCATTACGTCAAACATAATTACTCTGAAGCTATTACCTTCTCCTGTCTGAAATGTGTTTCATATTGTGTTATCCATGCCAGAAAAGATGATGCAAAATGGACAATTTCATTACCATCTTTTGCATCTCATACGTTTTAAGTGCAACAGGAGTTTTCTTTGCCAGGAAAGAGAATACAGCAAAATGCAGAACAAAGAAGAAAAAAATTGATCAGAGTTTTAATGTATAAGCTTTCAGTTGAAGATCTGCACTGCGTGTACCGTGAACTCATTGTCTACAGTAAAAAAGGAGGACGGAGGCCATCCAAGCATACACAGCAAATTACAGAGTCATCAGTTTTACCAGACTAGAATCCCACTGATGCTGTTAAGAACATTTCAGAGGAAGAATGGAGAAAAATACCTAGAGATCACGGTCATTTTAGCTTCAAACAGTGCCGTCTTTTTAAGGTTAAGAAAAAAATAAAAAACAATTCAGTGTCTGAACAATGAATCACATAATTGTATTTCATTGTAGTTAGCATGCAGTGACTCTTTCCAAGTAAACATATGGATGACAATGAAAGCCATCATACCAGCTATATTAACTGTCCTCTGAGGCTTTTTGAGGAGATAAAAATGGACCCAGGGCCTTTTCTCTGTGTTTCCAAATGACTTGTTATCTATTATCAATTCTATGCTTCACTGGTAGCCATTACACATATAATATCCCTCTCTACAAGGACACACATTTGTGAAGTGACACTATGTTTGGGTCACATTTCCTTGAGTGTCCATGTAAGCCAAACAAGAGCAGATTAACCTTCACAATGGTTCCCTACAAACACACTGACATGTCCACATACTGCAGGAAGAAGAAAACTAATGTAGTCCTAAAATACCCAGCTTCAAAGTCCAGGAAAAACTCTAAGTACAAATGAAAAAGTGTAGGAATTACCTGTTTGTGTGCTTCCTACAGTTATGGACATTATTAACCCAAGGGGTCAGAGTTTTGCTTGAAAGCATGGCCCTGTTATCTTCGGCTCGTACGTGCCCTTACTAGACCATCTGGCTGCAAAAGAACCTATTTCTCCTGATTTCTTTAGTTTAACAGCAAAATAAATCATAAATTACATAAGTTGTGAAATGTGAGTTGAATTAAATGCAATAAGATTAAAAAAGACATTGTACTGCAAGACAAAAGAAGGACTTTGTCTTTTTACTGAGATATCCTTGCAAGGAGCATTGTAGTTTGATTCATGACAGATGACTGGTATAGGCTATTCTTTTATTGAATAATAACAAAATACTGATAAATAATTTATTGCAAAAATAAATAAATAATATTCACCAAGGCTGCATTCATTTGATCAAAAATAAAGTTAAAACTCTAACAATGTGAAAAATGATTACCATTTATTATTGTACCTTCAGAAATCATTCTAATATGCTAATTTGGTGCTTATTAGAATCTTTTCTAGAGGTCCATGTGACACTGAAGACTGTTAGGATGCTCAAAATTAATTAATTTTTAAAATATATTTAAACAAAAATCATTTATTTTACATTTTCACAATTATTACCATTAATAAGTCAAATAAATGCAGCCTTGGTGAGCATAAGAGAAACTAAAAAGCATAAAAACTTCTTAACTATTTTAAACTTCTGGCAGTATATGTATTTAATATTGCGATACTACATTTTTACCAATCTTGATGATTACATAAGCCTGAGTTTAATGTTGCAATGCAAAAATCATCTTGGTCTCCATTTCACATTTTGCAGCAATTTGGTATCAAATATTTTCATATTGTAGTTGTGAAATTTGATTTTGTTTGCCAATCCAGCATCTATAGCTATATTCATCCATACACAAGTCTTGTCTTTACACACACATCAAGGGACCATTTATTAAAATGCTCAGTTAACCTAACCTGCCTGTCTTTGGGCTGTGGGAGGAAACTGCAACACTCGGCATAAACCCACTCAGACACAGGGAGATCATGTAAACTCCACACAGAAAGCCCTCCTATCTCTGCCGGGACACGACCCGGGGACCTTCTTGCAGTAAGACAACAGTGCTAACCAGCAAGTCACTGTGTGACATTTGATATTCAACCCAACACACTGCCAGCTGATTGCAGTGAGTCTCTTATATGTAATCCTCATCTACCAAGGTAGTGTCAATCAATGGCACTCAAGTGGAAATATTTGCAATACCCCTCCTAAACCAACCCTCAGACTCTGTCTTTGATCCAACTCAAATCAAGAGAACAACGAACGAGCCACTTACAGATGCAGCGGCACAGTAGTGTTTGACTGCAAATGTCATTTGGTGTTGAACGAATCAGAGATCTATGGCAGACAGTGGTGGCGAGTCTGCCACCTGTGAGTAATACTGCAGAAAAAAATCGATCCAGACACCACTTTTTTACTCAGCGAACTAAAATACTTTGAAGGTCCATGCGCCATAGCTCATCCAAGGTTAGTTCATTTAAAAGCCACTCATTTAAAACATTGTACAACTGTGGCAGGCTCCTATTCAAAATGCTAGGAAGACGCTGGCACATACAGCACAGTCAGCTGCCGTATTCCTTGGCACTGTGACAAGCCTGATATTAATATAAATGCCATGGTGAAGCTAAGGCTATTACCCAAAGTGCCAAGATAATGGCAAAACCTGGATTAAACGTGAACTTTTGTAACTGAATGGAATCAAATGGTTTTGACGCATAAGTTTGCCTTTTTATATCATATTCAGTAGACTAATACTTCAAAAAAGAAAAAAAAAGAAAGAAAAAAAATCGATAGCCGGCTTCCTGCTGCTTGCATCAAACTCTGCTGTCAAATCAACACTAATTTTAAAAGGCACGTCAGCTGTATGATAGATAGACTGGGTAAATGTTTAATGAAAATCTGCACTTATATCTCTCTACACTAAACTTTGAGCAGATTAAGTGCAAATACAATATTAATAACTTACCTGAAACCAAAGTGGCCACAGGACATGCAAATGTCTATTATTGGAATGCAAAATAATGGTTATTTTCCTTACAAAGCTTCCCCTCGTAGTATAAGTATGATTAAATATGACACACAGCTGCTGCATAATGGGTTTGAGCCCTTATTAAGTTGTTTGCCTCTCTACAGGATCCCTCTCTTGAGCATGATTGGGTTCTAATTATAAAAAATATACAAACATAGAAAGACTAAACAGTCAAAGTCCAGTGATGATCCTTTCATTACACTGATTCTTGAGTACCAGGACTAGACAGGCTGTGAAACATGTTTAATGTATATGAGGTATTCGTTTTTGGTCCTACAAGTAGTTTTAGGGGTGAGTGAGAATATAATTGAAAAAAGAAGAAAGAAAATCCAATAAAATAGTATATTTTTTGTAACGGCAGGGGAAGTACTGCAGGATATGCTTTAAGACAAAAATGCATATGTTCTGCACCCAAAGAATTCCTGAACCGATTCCAAAACAACATCTCGAGAGGGACTCCAATTTTATTTGGAAGGAGCACACAGTGGCTCTTCTATAACAATGTTAAGCACCTGCATAATGTGTTTAAGATCATAAAAAGTTTTAGGATAATGAAATTTCAGGGTGGTTAAATAAGAGATCACTCAGCAGGATGGGATACATCCAGTATTTAACAAGGGACAGCAACTCTCAACTAATTCCAGAGCTGGGATAATGGATTCAATCCATATGAGACTACAGCTCAAGCGCATAACTCACCCGGTCAAACCAAAGCTGCAATAATGAAATGATGGACCTCCTGCATACTTAAGGCACATTATTCAACACACATTAATTGTGAGATTGAAGAGTGCTGTGTCTGTGCCTCAGTCAGGATGTGGAGCGCCAAACAAAAGTGTGATTTATACTTCAAGCACTATTTACAGCATAATTGTGGTTGAAAAATCCAATTAATCCAATGCTATGAGACAGATATAGGCCTACTGTACATCTGAATTCTACACAGTAAGTAACAGGTTTCACCATGGTGCTCAGGATTAAAAATGCTAAAAGCTTGGTGGCGACTGTTCACAAATAATTTAAACATGCTCCGATAAGATTACAAAGAAGCTCAGGACTGTAAAGGCAAGCATGCAGAGACCAGTCATCTTTCTATATTAAGAAGAGAAACTTCACTGTCTGTGCAGCTGTACACTTTGTTGTGAGGGATGATTCAACCAAAAGTGAAAATTCTGTCATTTTTCCAAACTTCCATGACATCTTTTCTTCTTGTTTTCACTATTTTTGTTCATATAGTGAAATTCATTGGGGACTTAAACAACAGACCCCATTGACTTTGATTGTATGGACAACATTATTTTTAATGAGGCATCTTTTTTTTGTTCCACTGAAGAAAGTAATTCATACAGGTTTGGAACCTTATGTGGATGAGTATACAATGACAGGATCTTCATTATTAGGTTAACTGTCCCTTTATGTTTAGCAAGGCTTGCACAAATTTTAACCCCCTTTCTCAGTTATATTAGCTTAAGGTATTGTATTAAAGGGATAAATAAGTATGATGATGTAACCAAGTGAAATTAAAATATTTGTGCCTTCATTGAAAACCAAATCAAGCTAGAAATACCAGCCAAGAAAGGAACAGTGTCTGTCTGTGTAATAAGAGCAAAGTACAAATGCAAATCACTTTACATACCTAAAGGTTTTTCTTATGTTCGACACGAGATCTTTAGTCTACAGTTGGATTAAAATACTTGGATCTACACAGAATGCATGGGCTGGCATATTAAAAAATCATATCAGTATGGTAAAGTGATAAAGCACTGTAGTGTTAATATTAACCTTCCCTGTAGGCTTTTGAAGTATGTATGTAGAGCTAGTTATCAACATAATGGCCTCAAGAATGGGTCTGATTCTAGTAGACGTAGTAGATTTTCATGACAACTGGCAATTTCTAAGTGCAATCCATCATCCCGAGCCCGCCATGGCCCATCTCTACTCTTCACTCAGCAGGAATAAATGGGAAATCATGTTAGCTTGGTTAGTATAGTTTGGGACTCTGGGATCAAATACTGAAATAGATAGAGAATTAGAATGTTTTAAACATGAAGAACCATGTAAGAGTCGCTAATCTCACTGTAAAAGCATTACAAGCCATAATAAAATTTAATTTATATAATATGCATATAGACATACAGTACAAGAAAGTTCTTTAAAGGTCTATATCTCATTAAGTTAACAGATTATGTATAAATAAAACCACGTTGACATATATTCAAACAAAGATCAACTACAGTAAACAAAGCACTCAAATATAGAAGGCTGAACTGGGAACTCAGGACAAGTTATTTTTCATAAATGTCAAATCAGGCAAGATGTGTTTTATGTTATAAATGTATAGGCTACTATTTGGCAAAGGTCAGTGAGTCTTTACAGTGTGTCGGGGGTGTTTTATTTCTGGGCAATAACAGTGGAAATGTTGAAGGTTGGTTGTTGTAGGTTGTTTTTTTTATTTTTTATATATATATATTTTTTGTGTGTGTGTGTGGCTCCGGCTCTAAAGCAACTATTCACAACTTGTCTTTTTAAAGAATAAACTTGCCATGAGAAATAATCACTTGTGTATAAAGTGTGACAACTAGCCCCAGCTCTGCCCTGTAGTGTGAAAACATAGTTTTGCCAGGTAATCTATATCTAAATCTACATTAAAAGATACATTCATGAAATATTAATATTTTTAAAGTCACACTAAGATATCACACTTAGGGCAAAAAAAAGTTTAGAAAATGAAGAGCGAATGGACCAGACTAATATCTTCCTTTAATAACGGCAAGCTCCTCTGAACTATTAAACACATTTAGGACATTTCTTCTATTTAAAAAGGAAAGGTGGTGGTGAGCTTAGGCTACTATATTTAATTATAATTATATTTATTTCTTTATTTCTTTCTTTATTTTTTTGCTTTATTACCTACATTTCATCATCTGTCAACTACACATTAAATGTCAGATTTGTGAACGGATTGTTTTCATAGCTAGATCTTTCAATTAACCGTTTAGACAGTGGACAAAATCGGTCTGACCACGAACTGAATCAGTAAGATCACTGGTCACATCGGATATTTTGGACTATCTGACTCCAGTGATCAGGTTTAAGGTGTACTCCACCCCAAAATGAACATATTTTAATTAATCACTTAATAATGTTTCAAACCCATAAAAACTTTGGTCTTCGGAACACAATTTAAGTTATTTTGGATGAAAACAGGGAGGCTTGTGACTGTCCCATTCACTGCCAAGTTAATTACACTGTCAAGGTCCACAAAAGTATTAAAGACATAATCAGAATAGTCCTTCTGCCATTAATGGTTCTACTGTAAAATGATAGAGCGAAGCGAATACTTTTTGTACGTGAAGAAAAAAAGAAAGAAAAAAAAAAAACGCTTTGTTCAACAGTTTATTTCCTGCATATGCTTTTATGTGTCATCCACATTTTCTTTCAAATCAAAGTGTAAACACATGTAGAAAACGTATTCTTGTGTCGCAGCTAACACAATAGCGTACGTAGTTTGCATTCAGCAGATTTGCTTTAAAATGGTGCTAAGGTGAAGCAGAGGAGACGAATTGTTGAATAAAGTCATTATTTTAGTTTTCTTCATATACAAAAACAGTCTTCTCGTCGCTTCATAACGTTACAATTAAACCACTGATGGCAGATGGACTATTCTGATGATGCTTTTCATACTTCTCTGGACCTTGATAGTGTAATTTACTTAGCAAGTCAATAGGACAGTCACAAGCCTCCCGGTTTTCATCCAAAATATCTTAAATTGTGTTCCGAAGACGAGCAAAGCTATTATGGGTTTGTAACGACTTATAACTTTTTTCATAGAAGACTATTTTTGTTACAGTTTATTGCTAATTAAACAATAAAATTTACAATAAAACATACTATTAGGGTATTTTTTGCTGCAAGTTAAACTCTGACAAGATATAAAAATAAATACACATATTAACAAAAATTCAATATGTGCATAAAAAGAGATTGATCTTTTTGTTGCAATAGGCTAAACCATACTGTCAGATACCACGTGCTTACGTAAAAGCAGTTTTTCGAACAGCTTGAACCGATTCAAGAAAATCGAACTTCCCATCACATATTTGACAGACAATCCAACATTTATTTGACATGCGACGCTATAATACCTGTGCCTGGGATGATTTTCATATTTCCATTAATAATACCTGTCTAACAAATGCAGAAGAATTAAATGTGTAATTTCCTAATTTGGGATTTTAAGATTTAAGAGCGCATTTTATAGCCCTATTTCATTTTACACAAATGGACCGACTAAATGTTTTCACTCTGCAAATGATATAACATCTATTTGAAATATAAAATGAATGAATCCTCATCTATACTAACGGATAAACTTTAGCCCAGAATGACAAGAACTCACCCATGTCAGCCGCGCGCTTTTGATTCCACTCGCGTTTTATCCGCGCGGTTACTGCACAGTCTCTCAGGATCCACTCAAACGAAGACTTTTACCTTTAGTCCGAGCAGTATTACAGCCCAACTAAAATCATTATCGATTCGACTCCATGTCGCAAGACACTTTAGAACGTGCTGCGTGCCCCGTTTAATCCAACAGCACGGCAAACCAGGATACATCCAACAGCAATTAACATGATTGCCATCCGTCGTTCAAACGGAATATGAATGAATTCTCGTTACGCAGCGAGCAACTGACTGAAGATGAGGGCAAAAGTTGTTCTGGGACGCATAACTGGAACAATGATGTTTAAATCATGCGGAGCTTATCGACCAGAGGTAACAGAGGTAAGCAAAGCCAGAAAAGACTGAGTCTTGAGTCTTTGTGTGAGAGGAAAGCCGTGCTCGCCGCCGCAGTAGAGAGTCTATAAGAGCTGCTCCGTCCCTAAGAAATATCACAGACCGTGATGATTGCGCGCTCCCGCCCTCAGGTCCTCTCTACAGTCATAATAAAGGTGACCCGAAGGCAAACCTGCTGCAGTAAACACTAGCAGAATGCCAGAACACCCCCCTACCAACCAAGACTGTTGAAGAATGTAAATGACACCCTGCTAATCATTACACAATAGCAAGAGAGATCACCATTAAAGGTCTGGTCACCAACAACGACTGTTTGACTAATTTTATAATATACTATACTATAACACTATATATATATATATATATATATATACATATATATATATATATATATATATATATATATATATATATATATATATATATATATATATATATATTCCATTAATAAGATTCTAGTTCCAAATTGTTCAATTACATTTCATATTCTAATGTCTGGAATTATTGTCTGACAGAAAGATTTATGATTTAGGAAGATTCAGCCAGACCATACTCCACAGAATGAATTGAAATAGATGCTTGTCGCTGTTGAAACGTTTTAACCATACATAACATATTTAAAAAGTAAATATTTCAATATTTTATGAGATATATATTCAGGTTCATTTAGGCATATGAAAAATATTTCAGTTTTTTTATGTCCAGATCCTTTTTTTCTTTCTTTTTTCTTCTTGATGTTCTTTGACACAATCATTTATTCAAGTCTTGATTAGTATGAGCACTTACTGTAAAAAAAAAACAAAACAAACAAAAAAAAAAACACAGAGAGAGTAGCAGCTGAACTAAGAAAAAAAAAAAATCATATAATCTGTATAAACCAATTATTCTGATTCATCTTCTGGTTTGAAAAACAGGTTTGTTACAAGCTATTCTTGTGCTCTGCCTGACCTGATGTCTATGCTTCAAAGCAATGCAAATAGTTAAAAGCCACAAAGAAATACCAGCTTCATTTACTTTTGATAGGAATGTCATGGTACTGTAGGAATGTTTTTCTTTTTTGCTGTTTTTTTAGCCACCCTTGTGGATAAATATAAATTACTTGAAGCTGTTTTGGGAACATAAAATGCGTACATGTTGATGAGTTTTCTTCCGGTCTTTACCTGTGAATCCATCTAATTTTACGCTCCATAAGTAAATTATTTTGTCACAAGCTCTGTTAACAAGGTGCAACTACAGTTCTTGATGCGTTTCAAACTGGCAAATTATCTAAAAAGACAATATGTTGTGCTTATTTCACTAGAACAGCCATTTTTCTCTTAACTCAGTTCCATCTTGGCTGTCTTATACAAGATTTTGACAATAAAAAAAAAAAAATTCTTGGAACTTACACATTGGCAGTCTTGATATGAGTGGATTAAGGATGCTATGGCTTCATTTGATCTCTTGCCGCATTGAAGACATGCAGATAATTTTAAGCAATGGAATATATTTTAGCAGAGGATTATCCAGTTTAAGCAGTGCAATAGTTAGGCATGCACAAACAGGCAGTAGCCCATGGCAATGTAAGGATGGACGACAGCAAAACAAGGTCACTGCTAGCAGCATATCTTAATTCAGCATTGTTTTAGATGCTGTGTAGAATTTTTATTTATTTATTAACTAAACCACTGACATTAGCAAGACTTTAAATGAACAGAAGGATTTGTAATGAGAGTTTCTTAAATATTTGAGTCATTAAATGTATTAATGGTTAAACTAACAGATTACCCCAAAATGAAAAATCCTTCTCAAATATAGTAGTTAAAAAGCAGATTGTCTTTTAAGTAAGTAGAGAGAGTGAATGAGGAATGTGATAATCATTGGCAAAAATAATAATAATAAAAAAATTGATAAAAATAATCTGAGCCCAGACAGGAAACCAATTGTCACCCATTTATCTTGAAACAACACCAAGAGCTTCTGCTATGCTGATGTAAGCCAATTACATGGCTCTCAATATCTCTCTCAGGGCATCATAAATATTTCATGATTATGAGACGTCATAACAGGCATTCTGGATTGAAGTTCACAAATTAAATAGCATGGTGAGCTTCACAAAAAGTTCTAGCCGTGTGTGATTTTCTTTGTTTTGAAAAAAAGAATAAAATAAATGAAAGGCGTTCCCTTGGGAATATCTTCAATAAGCATGTGACATTTTAAGAGTAATAAAGGAAATGTCTCATAACTGGTCATTTCTGCCTGCTCCGTTTGAGTGATTTAGAACTTTAACATGGCTCGGGCTTAGTTGTCTTTCTATTGATTGCCTTTAATAGTCTTCTGTCTGGAGGGAATCTGCTGTTTTACCAGGCTCAACAGCTCATCACAAGTGAAAGTCAAGTTTTCATATATGAAACTCTCTCAGAAAAAAAAAAAAGGACAAAAGTTGTCACTGAGGCTGTACCTTTCAAAAGGTACACCTCTGTACCCAATTTATCCCCAAAGGTTACATATTGGTACCTAAACGGTGCAAATTTGTAACTTTCGAAAAGATACAGACCTAATAATAACTTTTGTGCCTGTTGTTTTTTTTTTTCACAATCAAAACCATAGCATGACCAGTGTAGCTCGATTCCCATAACAAATCTTTATAACTGGTTCTTTTTTTGTGAATTGAAAGCAGACAATGCTATTCAGACAGATTTATGAACAAATGAATGAACAAATGATGATTATGAGTTATTTTCAGAATAAAAATAAAATACAGCATGAATCAGAAACATACAGCATGACAAACAGTATAATTCTTGAAGCAAATTACCTTTAGGAGCTGGATCTGTTAAAGTCCTCATGAAATTATTATTCACCCAGTCTTTCTACGAACAGACAGATGTCTCTCTGGTGATGTATGCTAAATTTCTCCACTCATTTTGACTGCTTAACCATAGTTCCTCTGCAGTTTTGTGTTTATCTGCATTTATTTTTGAATGCCACGCCCGCATTTTAAAATCTGATCAACAATCTTAGAACCAAGTTGCAAATATATGGATGCGAATATTTGTTGCTACTTCTTTCCATTCAAACATTTCTTGAATAAGTATCAACACCGCCCTTTATAAATACACCATTAGCATTAGCAAAAAAATGGTTCATATGTAAGCAAAATGGACATCATAACCCAAATAAATTGGAATCGGAATCTGAACCAAGACAGATTTGGACCTGGAATCAAACAGAAATTAGATATCTGTATCAATAGTTTTAATACTTTCATTAACCACAGGCAGTGTTGGGAAAAGTTAATTTTAATAATACAGTAGATTACAATATTACGTTACTCCATTCAAAGTAACGAATTGTGTTACTCAGTTACTTTTCATGGAAGTAATGCATTACTTTGTGTTACTTTTTGTCACCTAATCTGGGCTTGTTTATTTATTTTTATTAAAAGAAAAACCAAAGTTGTATTTAGATAACTGCAAAGCCCTTTTACACCAAAATGTAATTGAATAAGCCTCAGGCTGAAGGAAGTGCGTTTGCCTCTGCACCTCACTTCCAATTTTTCTGAACATGGGAACATGATAGGTGCAGTTTATAAATGGTAAAACAAAGTAGCTTGAATTACTTATTTGAAATAGTAACTCAGATATTTCCTTGTAAAATTAAAAGAAATGCGTTACTTTACAAGTTACTTGAAAAAGTAATCTTATTACATAACTTGTAACTTTTTTTCAGGAGTGATGATATTATTGTGCCGAAGTCAAAGTGCGGAGAATTGCTCATCCGCCATACACTGTAGTTATAATTTTTTGTCCACTTAGAAAATCACCACATTTTATTTTGTGTCACCATACTTATTTGTGTAACTACTCATGTAACCATCTTTAAATCGAAAAAACATGGAAGTGTTTGGTGGCTTCATCCCTGTTTCGATCCTAATGAATGAATGTTGCTAAGCTAAATGCTTGCAAAGTGGTGCCGTGTGCTACAGCGATTGAGTGCACACTGAGATGTGAGAGGTACGTATCAAATCGTCTAAGTTGATGGAATAACATAGTGGAATATGGAAAAACAGTAGCGTTTTTCTTTAATAGCAAATGACTGCAGCAGCGCCTCCATCTGTCCTGCAGTGAGAGCTATTGTTCAGCTTACACACTCCACACAGACACTTGAACAGCACAAATTTCTCTTGGATAACATTAGATTGAGCGGCCATGTAAACTTGCTGCTACTTATATATTACATATGATGAGCCATATTTGAGGTTAATGAATGATAGTCTAGAGTTTGGATTTCCTGCCTGATGTACTGTATTACCATATACACCAGCTGTAAGAGATAACTTTTCAGGAAATATCTGTTTTAGGCTTATGATCAGGTCGATTAGCTATCATTTCCCACTTATTTTAGAAATAAATTATGGGTAGGGATAGGTTTAGGGGTAGGGATTGGGTTAAGTCTATATTTTTGGACACTAATGTTGATCCAGGATCGACTAAAGATATTGCTCAGGAACATGTATTGGCAAAATCATGACGACCCACCCCCAACACTGCTAATGGGCCTTACAAGAACACCAAACAGGTGTTGTTAACATTTGGCAACAAAAACAGTTGTGGCACTGATAAATGAATCAGTCTGATTGAGTGAATAATTCAATGACTCACTCAACAGTCATAATTTCCATTGCTAATGCACAGAATGTGGGAACTGCAAACAAAGACAAGAGTGATGCAATGCAATCTTATATCAGCACTCTTGGAATGACACCCAACCAATCAAATTTGAAATAACTGTATAAGAATATATAATTCAGGATATGTACTGCATAACAGTCTATACTCTGCACTATGCATTTCATATAAGAACATTTCAAGCACAGACACCTAAACTTACAAACATGCACATGCTACAAGCTCACGCACAAATTAACACGGGCGGTGAAGTGTAACTAAACTTGGCAATGGAAAAAGGAGGATATTTACAGCTCTCAACAGCTTGCTGAAAAAGCAGGGAAGGCATTAATTGCATTGCTCTGTAGCTGTCTTGTATGTATTGATCAACCAAACATAACACCCACTACACCACACTGTGAGCACAATAACTCGGATGCTAATCAAATAATAGGAGAAGAGATATAAGGATGGAAAACAAATCCAAAGAGAGCAAAGAGGCAGCACTAGTACACACAGCCTAATAGTCACCTGTCAAAGACTTAATCACTAATGCCATCTTCTTGAAGATGGTAGTAGTTCTCTGGAGTGTGCTGCTCGAATGGGTCTGTTCGATTAAAGGTGAATGCATTAATATTGAGAGCAGGAGAGGCCAGCATGTGACCTTCCAATGGACACAAGTCGCAGTTATTTATATCAAAAGAAAACCTGACTTCTAACAAACATGGAAACCCATTTAACAGTTGTCTTCTGGTGGTGCCAAGCACATGATTTTTTTATTAACTTGTGACTTGAACGAGGAAAGAGCTTGGGATTGCTAATAGTTGCTGTTTTGGACGTTTTAAAGTTGGTTGATTTCTGTTCTCTTGAAGCGAGTACAGTTGAAACATTTTTTTTTTTTTTTTTGTCAACAGTTTGGAACTGGACTGGCCAATTAAAAGCAAACTTAGCTGTCAAACACAAACACAGTACACCATGCTGTAAGCATTCTGCCAAGACAAAAAAGGTAAATAATTTAGAACAACATTCATTATTAAAGAGTCACTATTAAACATCAAGACATTCAATGGGCATCACAGAATTTGTTTAGCTTCTTGCTTTTTTATTAATATTGTATGCAAAAAAGCCTATGCAACATTTTTTTTTCTTTTTCTTACAAACTACAGGGGAATATATCATGCATAAAGTGTTTTTAATAGAGATTTATTATTATTATTTCTTAAGTGAACCTATGCCACAGTTCAGCATGTTCACATTTATGTAGCCAACAATGTGTCTAATTATTTGATATGTTATGTTGGAGCCTTAAGGTATCAGGGAATTTCAAAAGTGTTATTTCCAGAATTGGAACAGTAATTACAATTAATAAATTCTCAAACAATCAAAAAATGCTTTGGACAAATCCTGAACATTTCTGTAGTCATTTATCAGGTCTTTAGCTCTTCGGCTTGTTATCACAGGCAACTATAAAGTCATGAAAGAGTCATGGAACGATTGTGGAAATTAATTGTTTAGAAGGTTTAGAAGCCTACATGCTGTAAAATAGTCATGAATCACATAACTTCAATATACATTTCCTACCATACATTTTATCTCACATTACACAAAGTCATATCGGTTAGATGTTAAGTCAGGCACATTACAGGCCACTTTCTTCCCAAATACAGATCAAAAATCTTTTTGCTCATATCACTGAGATAAAATAGTTTTTTTGTATTTTCTAAAGGGATGGGTTATGCCCTCAGACTGGTCTCACTTCTGCAAGATCTGAGCTGAATGAACCCATTTGGCATTTGGATCTATCTTATGTTTAAAAGAGCACATCAGTCTTAGCAATGATTTTAAGTTTGGGTCAGCCACTTTGTGCCTTAAAATCAATAGTTAAGAAGCTGAAAGGAATAGTGACGAAGTAGACAAATTTTTAAAGAGGATATCTATATTAAACCTAATATAAATGTATCTGTCCACTTTTAATGAGATCACTCACACTACTGTTCAAAAAGTTTGAGTTCAGCAAGTTCACACTGTTTTTGAAAGAAATCTTCTATACTTACCAAGGCTGCATTTATTTGATTTTAAAATACAGTAAAAATGGTAATTATTTCAAATATGTCAGCATCATTACTGCAGTCTTCAGTGTCATATGAGCCTTAAGAAATCTAACTTTATTGAACTGAAAAAAACACACTATGTAAAAAAATAAAAAAATGGTCAAATACATTATTGCTATTATTTTATTCTTGTACATTCCACAGTATTCAGAAGACTCAGGGTCATCCACACACACACACACACACACACATATACATATACATATATATATATGCTTCACAAATAACATATATAACACAACTATAGGAAAGGTAAGGAAAGTGTTTATGTCTCAGTTTATGACAGTATTTAAAAAAAAATACACAAATGTATCACAATCAAAAACAGGAATGTTATATGATAAAATCGGTGTGATGAATTGAAAAAAATACAATAAACCGTACCGGCCATTTTTGTTTGGTGCCAACAATTGAAAGTTATATAGAGCTTGTCCTTGAGTTTGAGCTTATTAAAAGGCAACAGCAAAGCTAGACATGAAGCTTGAGGAGGAATTTAAAAAGCACATCACGCTGAGATACAAAGACTGAGAAACACACGCTGTCTGCACTCTCAGCTATTACATTAATACCCCAGGGACCAGCCGCAGTGATCTACTGTACACACGTGACTTCAGAGCCGTGTACCATCTCTAAATCCACGGCAGGTGCACAAAGAGTAACGGCACTGGGGCTCGACCCTTCATCTGGCAAAAGGACTTAATTACAGATATGGATCTTAGCAGACGCCATGTGTGATAAAGACATTAACTCTAAGGAGCCGCTCTCCACATGTCTCTGAACACTTACAGTACATCCCCGTGAGATTCAAGCAGCCTTTCTGATTGTCAGCATGACATCGAAATGACTCTGTTAATGTCCTTAATGCACGTTTGTGGTCTTATAGTGCATAATTCATCAGGCAGAGTATGTTGTTTCAAATAAAAAATAAATGTTTTGTCTTAGTAACCTTTAATTGAAATGTCAGTCCTCCCATTCATCCATCTTTAGTGTGTATTTAGTAACATGCACTATTTACAATTCAGTTTATTCCAGTGGATAAAAGTCCCACCCTACATTTTATTGGATTTTTTTTTTCTTGATGGATATTCAGTTTTTTTTTTTTTTTTTATGGAAATAAAATAGTTTGCTGTGCAATCTACAAGCTATAGTTAACTAACTAGTCAAGCTTTAGTGTTGTACTTTAGGCTACTAACAATAGTTATTGTGTCAGTAGTGTGGTTTCAGATGCATATTAACCTATATGTCTTTAAAGTTTGGGCGCAGTAAGGCTTTTATATATATATATATATATATATATATATATATATATATATATATATATATATATATATGAAATAAATGTCCTTTGCTGCTCTCTTATGCCAAGGCTGCATTTATTTGGTCAAATGTAAAAAAAAAAAAAAAAAAAAAAAAAAAAAAAAAATAATAATAATAATAATAATAATAATAATAATAATAATAATATATATATATATGTGTGTGTGTGTGTGTGTGTGTGTGTGTGTGTTGTATTCTCAAAGACTGATAAATAAATGTACAATAAATTGCATATTTTATTCATTTCTAAAATTAACCCATTTCTTTTTGCATTGTATCAGTATTTTATTAAATTACATTAAACATAAAACCAATACATTTACACAAATAAAATTAGACAGCATTATGTATCTTTTGTTGAAGAACAGCAACAAACATTTTCGCTAGATAAGACCCTTATTCCTCGTCAGGGATCATGTGGAGCCCTTTGAAGCTGCATTGAAACTGCAATTTGGACCTTCAAAAACCTTCTCCTTTTTTATTTTTTTCAACTGAAGAAAGAAAGACACGAGCAACTTGGATGTCATGAGGGTGAGTAAATTATCAGGACATTTTTATTCTGGAAGATGACCTAATCTTTTAAATTGGTTGGTTTGGATTCTAAAGCCAGTATAGGATCCAGGCTCCAGGATCTCTGGTGGACTGGAAACAGAGATATTCTCAGGCACGGAAAGGTCGTGGGTGGCCGTCTTCGTTACTTACACTTTGTCTCCTCCTATCAGCAGGGCAATCAAGAGGGCCGGTGGAGTCGGCTGTCAAGATGCTCCATACTAATTGATTTCTCAGCTTTTGACAATGCCTGGCAGCCAGATAATGGATGACAGGGAAAATGATGCCTGCATCTTGATTCCTTGCCTTGCTGACACTTGGATAAACACTGTTTATAGATAACATGCTGGGGGTTATCAGAGGGTGTCCTGACAGTGTTCAGCAAACCAGAATGTGAGACTATTTTCCTGCCGGCTCTGTTCTGTGCTTAACATTACCCGTAGCAGTGCTCTTTTACTTTAATGACTCTGGAACAGACACTGTTTGCCATCAGAGACACCCCTAGAGGCTTCTTTCTCAGAGATCCCGACCTCTTCGTTTGAGAGCCACTTTGCAGAGACAAACCTTTTGATATTTCAGTGTTGCTAGTGTTGATATACAGAGGTGCTCACATTCACAGGAAGCAAGTCCAAAAATAATGTCTAATAAATGGCATTACTGCTGTTATGTGATGGTTTTTGTCCCCGGTGCACTCAAAGGTGAATGGAGGTCCATTTAGAGTCTCTGGAAATACATTATAGGGATGCAGTGAACATTCAGCACATGCTACTAATGTTTGTTGCACTTGGATCATTTATAATTTATAAGTATTGCTGAAAAAAAAAAACCTTTATGTGTTTGCTTCATTTGTTACTGTATCCCAATGGGTAAAAAGCCACATTCTATTGTTTACGATAATTAATTGCTCACATTAAAACCCACAGCAACTAAAAGAGCAATGAAACATGAATTTCTCTTTGTAGAAAAAAAAACGATTGTCTATTTTACAATTTGTGCAACAACAGTGAATGTACTGTGCAAGGAACATTTTTTAAACATGATATTATTTGTTATTTTTACATTTTCTTTTTTTGTTTTCTTTCATTGCTCTTTTTGAAGTCACTTTGGATTAAAGCATCTGCAAAAATTATAATACATGTTTTGTTTGTTCTAATTAATTCAGTAAGGAGATTTCATCAGTGTTTTATGGCCAAATTGCGTCATTCTTTGAATTGTTTTGTGCTTTTTGTTTTCATATCGCATCGGATTAGAACTGTGCTGCAGAATGTAAAATGAGTTCATCTTGACATTCTTCTTTTGTAATGTCTAAGTGTAATAAATAAATAATAAATAGTCCATTATTTTGTTGGCTGCGCCTCATAAAACTCGGGTAAAGGATATTTTCAACTTTTCCTTCATCCAAAGCACAGTGAGTCCAACTGAGGGAGGGATGGACTGACAGAAAGATAGAGGGGTGATTGTTGTTTAAGACCCTTGTTTGTCCAGAACTATTAAACTGCCTGCTGTTCTTCAGAAAAAAAACCTTCAGGTCCCACCTCTTTTTTTGGTTTCCCAGTATATTTTGCTTATTTGAACCCTAATGACTGTATGATTTTGAGATCCATCTTTTCATACTGAGGACAACTGAGGGACTCATACACAACTATTACAAATAGTTCAAATGGTCATTGACACCCAAGAAAGAAAAGCGCTACATTAAAAGCCTGGAGGCGGAGGTGAAAACTTTTTGAATTGAAAGTTTAAGGTACATTTAACTTATTTCATCTTTTTTTTTTTTTTTACTGTAAACATCTTCATTCTGTTCAAAAGTTTTCACCCCCGGTTCTTAAAGGTCCCCTTCTTCGTGTTCCCATGTTAGTGTGTAATGTTGTTGTTAGAGTATAAATAATATCTGTAAAATTCTAAAGCTCAAAGTTCAATGCCAAGCGACATATTTTATTTTATTTTAGAATTCGCCTACAAAAAAAATGACCCATTTGGACTACATCCCTCTAGTTCCTGCAGTAATGACATCACTAAAACAGTTTTTTGACTAACCTCCGCCCACACTAATACACAAACAGGGGGCGTGGCCTTGTTGCGCTCCGACGGAGAAGAAGGAAGAGCTGTGTTTGTGTTTGTCGCCATGTCATTGAAGCGCTGTTATTTTCATCTCAGAGTCCAATCACCTTTGTTTGGGCTTCCCAGGGACGCTGTACTTGGAGATTAATGGTTACAATTTATGTTTAACTTGGTTCCGGAAAATTATAATCCACATGTAAAACTATGTG
Source organism: Carassius gibelio (assembly GCF_023724105.1). Taxonomy (NCBI): domain Eukaryota; kingdom Metazoa; phylum Chordata; class Actinopteri; order Cypriniformes; family Cyprinidae; genus Carassius; species Carassius gibelio. Next base: position 10,588,771 of record NC_068405.1, on the reverse strand, counting down.
TAGCACATTTTGCTGAGGACAGCTTCCTCAATCTCAATCAGTTTAATGCTGGATTTGCACAAAGATTATTCTTGTAAGATAGAGCAGTTCCCTCTTTGTCTGGAGAAGGCGTTGTTTATGGACCACAACCGGTAAGTGTATTTTATTATTTAAATTGGTGCGTTTAACAGTTTCTGTAACTTATTACACAAAGGGCAATGCTGTTTAGCTTTGTTAACTAGATGTCAGGGCTGTGCAAAAAAATCGAACGTGATTTTCATGCGCATCTCATCAGAAAAACGCTCCTGTGATTCTAAGTACATCTCCAGCACATGCTCCTGCCCACTTGCTTCTCAAAACTAGTCCAAAACTAGCCCAATCGCGTTTGTTGGAGGGCCGCGTGCTCTAAGCTGCTGTCGAATCACAACACAGGAATAAGTGCCTGGCACAATCAGAACTCGTAACATATTTCTGAAGGAGGGACTTCATAGAACAAGGAAGGGATCAGCCCGTTTTTATGACAGTGAAAACAGCGGTATACAGATAGGTGAATTATGTGTAAAATACTGTGTTTTTTACACGTGAAACATGAACACGTTATATTGCACACTGTAAACACAATCAAAGCTTAAAAAAAGCGCAAAAAAACGGGACCTTTAATACAGCGTATTTTCTTCTGCAGTGTCAGTGACCGCTTGAACCTTTTGTAATATGCTGGATCCCTCAGTTGTCCTTACTGTGAAAAGATGGATCTCAAAATCATGCAGTCAAGGTTCAAATGTGCAAAAGATGCTGGAAAACTTTTTTCTGAAGAACAGTGGGAACAAGGGTCTTATCAAAAACAAAAAACAAAAACAAAAACAACAACAACAACTGTGGGTTATCCAGGTAACAAGAACTGCAAGAAAGGTACTTGTTTCTGTGATTACCTATGGCTGAATCACAGCCGCGCTGATAAACTGCCATATCTCACAGCTACGAGTGTGACATTGCTCATATATATCTATATATATGCACAGCAGTTTTTTTTTTTTTTGGTGCTTAAATCTGATTGGCTTATAACGTTATTATAATAGATTGTTTTATAATTTAGTATTATTTAAAAATAATAAATAAAACTACACTTAGAATTGTTTGCATGGACCATATTTTGACTGACTCATTCTAATTGTTTTAATAATAATTAACAAAAAAATAGAATTAAAGTCCAAATCACCCATTGCCGCTGTTGTCCATCAACAAGTGCCTACATTGCTAGAATTGCCACTGAAGAGCGCAAAATGTCTCAATTCGCAACACGAACTTACAACCCACCTTTATTAGAAAGACCCCCAGATATTAATCATTTCGCTGTGTAGTGGGGATGTCTTATGAGAAGAAGATCGCTAAAACACGGAGCACACAGTCTTGACACGATGATGAAACCGCCAGGAGGATGCGGCTGTGAATGTTTTAGTTTACACCCACAGGATTCACCACAGATTTCAGATCATTACCATAATAGGCAAAAGGATTGCACAAGTGCTTAACGATAGATGGTTTTTAAATTGTTATTTTATGAAAAAAGCACTTCAAGCACTTCAGAAATATAATTTTCAAGGTCTGAAGGACAACACATGGACAAGTAATGTGGTGTGGAGTGGCTGCTAGGAGGTTTCCATATAGTGTTGATTATTTGCTCACTAAAAAAGAGCCCATTTTCAAGTCTCCAAGATATTCTTACAGTAACTTGGTTACCATTTTGAATGTAAATGTTTACGTCACTCATTATGGCGAAACCATAAGTTAGACGGCTCAACATAAACGACATGATCCCCACTGCATTGGACAGAGCATCATACTGAATATTAGATCACTGAGATTGTCGGATCAATGAAGTTTTGTATGTAGAACATCACTCCATAGGCTGACCTCTGAGTCAAGCCTTGAATATTTATCCCAGCCCTTTGAGATCCGTATGGCTGGAATTTCATCTTTATGTATTCGATACATTTATTTATTTCTACAGTTGTTCTCGCTGGAATCAGCCAGTGAACAAATCAGTTTAAGAGCTCTAGACTCAGGCCTATACATATTCAGAAGTGCTTTCATGAACATCAGGATGGCAAATTCAATCACAAGATCATATGTTTATTAACACTTATAGGGAGTTCTGGGACACAGAGTGCAAAGTAGATACTGTTCAGTGTTGAAAAATAATGCGGAAATCCCATTCAACTTGCACGACTGTATTTTTTAAAAGTCTCACATTGGTCTATAAGAATAAGCATGTGCGAACTATATAGCCTTTGCTATTATTCTGGAGCACATGGCCGTTATTCATCTAGCTGGAAATGAAAATTACATACTATTCACCAAAATGTCTTCATTATTTGCCATTACAGTGTATTAACTATAGACCGTGTTCCCAATACACTGAATGCCTTTTTAAAGTAACACACACACACACACACACACACACAGAGACACAAACAGACCATGTGCATGTTGTGGGTCAGGGTTAGGCTTGTCAATGTTTTAACAGGGGTTTTTCAAAATATTTTAAATATGCCTTTTTAAAACAGAACATTAAATTAAATAAATTAATAAATTAACATTTTTGTGTTTATATAATAATATTTGTATACTTTGGTTAAAAAGCCAGTTGTATAGTTTGGAAACTTATTTGTCATATATATACACTCCTATACACTATACTATTTGGAACATAAATCATTTGCTTTGAAGACTAAACAAAATAGCTAAATAACAAAATTATGTCTTATTAACATACCTTAAAAAAAATTATATACTGTACTCCTCATGCAGTCTAAGTGTGATTTAACACATTATATCTTGTTTGAAAACCCCAACAGAATAATGCATTAGAGTAGACCACCTATACAGTCATGGAAAAAAGTTTTGGCAGTGACATAAATTTTGTTTTGCTAAATTTGCTGCTTAAGCTGTTGTGGTGTTCACTCAAATTGTTTCTAGATCATTGTGTAGTAGGGTGATCAGATGCATTTTAAATAAACGCTACAAGCTTCATTGGCCAAATTTTTCACACGCACACACACACACACACACACACACACACACACACACAATAATAATAAATTACACTGTTTTTCATCCTGACAGAAAATGACCAGCAAACATTAATTGCCTAATCATATCAGCAGCACATTTGAAAGTGTGAAGGAGTATTAGTCAGGTAAAATCACATAAAATATCATATAAAATAGATGGTTGCTATAAAAGGAGGGAAGAAGCGCTTCCAATCATTGTGTTCTTGTTAGCCATCATCGCTTGCATCTAAATGGCCTCACATGCAAGAAAATCACTAGTAAGAATATTGCACCTGAAAGAACCATTTACCAGATCATCAAGAACTTCAAAGAAAGTGGTTGTCCAGCAAATGCAAGAACCATCCTCTCATGAGGAGTCAGCTGGAATCATGTCTCCAGCAATGCAGAGCTTGCTCAGGGATGGCAGCAGGTTGGTGTGAGAGCATCTGCACACACAGTGAGGAAAAGACTTTTGGACAATGGTGTCAAGAAGGGCAGCAAAGACGCCACTTCTCTCCAAGAAAAATGTCAAGGACAGACTGTAATTCTGCAGGAAGTACAAGGATTGGACAGCAGAAGACTGGTGCAAAGTTATTTTCTCTGATGAAGCTCCCTTTCGACTGTTTGAGACATCTGGAAAATATATATTTTGGAGAAGAAAAGGTGAATGCTACCATGAGTCCTGTGGCATGCCTACAGTGAAGCATCCTGGGACCTTCCATGTGTGGGGTTGCTTTTCTACCAAGGGATTGGGCTCTCTCATAATTCTGCCCAAAAAACTGATAGGAATAAAGAATGCTATCAAGTCGTCCTGCAAGAGTGACTATTTTCCAATGATCCATGAGCAATTTGGTGGTGATCCGTGCATTTTCCAGCATGATGGAGCACTGTCACAACCCGAGAGTGAGAAAGAAGTAGCTGGAAGATCATTATAACAATTTTGGATATGTGAACAGGCAACTCCCCTGATCTCAATCCAATAGAGAACCTGTGGTCAGTGCTCAAAAGACTAGTCGACAAGCAGAAACCCATACATTTTGATCAACTCTGAGAACTAATAAGGCAAGAATGGATCACCATCAGTCAGGATTTGGCCCAGAAGCAAATATCCAGCATGCCAGCACAAACTGCAGACGTTATGAAGAACAAAGGGTCAACACTGTAAATATTGATTCATATTTTGTTTTGCCAATAAAATCCTTTAAAACTTATAATAGGCTTATCATTGTTTTTCAGTCAACAATAGCAACATGGAAAAATGATATACAAATACTACAGCAACAAACATTGCAAAACACAAAATGTATGTCACTGCCAAAACCTTTGGCTATGATTGCAGAATTTGAGACAACCATGGTTTCACCCACACAATGGGCCATTGTTATTTTGAAACTGCATTTTACAATATGCAATTCTGCACATACAATACAACCCAAAGTTCTCAATCAAGTTGTGCATTCAGTGTTAGGAGGAAAGAATGTTCTCAAGCTGAAAAAAAGAGAAAGTGTGACCAAGTATTTGTTATAAAGTGTTCCTGTTTTTTTATGATCCATAGTTGAAGATGAGCGACCGCCACAGCTGAGCTTTCAGAAGTTAATTTGAGTGGTTGCAGATTTAATTATTTCTCACAGTTCATTGCACTACATAGTTGGCATCTGTTCATGACCAATTAAAAACACTAAGCAAAAAGATTCCCTAGTTTTCTTTGAATTGATATTGCTTGTGTCTTTTCATACGAACACTTTTGAATGACATACAGCTGATGAGTCATTATGACCATAACATTCGAATGGCTTGAAAATAACAACCTTATTCTTTACTCTTTATTCACTGACAGTTATTTTAAACACATGTGGGCTGGATCCAGGATGAAGTCAGCTAGGCTTCTGCCTTCCTTAACCATATCATCATTTAATGAGAAATGATCTTTCCAGGATTCATGCCAGTATTTCTCAGCGTTAATATGTGTGTTTCTTTTATACACATTTAGGATACACCAACGACTGAAATAAACATTTAATGTATGAATGCCATTGGGCTATGTTGCCTAATTAAGCCAGGTGAGGATATCAGGTGTTTAAGAGCCTCTAGGATAAATTAGACTAAAAGCAGTTGATGGATGTTTTTAGCTTGGCAGATCTCTAACAGTAAATATATTCAGCAGTGTTAATCTTGTCAGCAAAATTGCTCAAAAAATTATCCCACAAACGTGTGCATGCAGTTTAGGTCAGCTGGAAAAAAGAAGCATCTGAAGCACCTTTTGATTAAATCTCTCTGTTACATATTCAGATCTTTAGTGGCCTTGCAACATGGATGGATCTCTACTGTAAAATTATCCTGATATTTTAATAACACTTACAAATAAATAAAATAAATCATATATTGTTACCTTTTGAAACTTGAAAGGGTTCAGTTTGAATCAGCATGGCTGTTTTTGCCATTGCTATTTTCCCTCAACAAATGGCCCATATTTGCAATCTCATCCATATCCATAAAAATATACTCACTCTATTATACTTACTTTTTTAAATTTTTTACAATAAAATAAGTAGACAACAGATGTTCTTATTATATTATATTATATTATATTATATATAGGAGGTGCTCCTTCTGTCACTACCTGCACTGGCTTCTCTGCCATGAGCAGAGTACCATCAGCTAGTGCTCTGGGCGATCTGAGGGTTACAGTGGGAGCCTTTCCATCAGGCCAGTCCTTGCAGACCTCTCACCCCTCCCTCAGCAACTGTTCTGTGCAGCTCGATGGAGATTTTTGCTTTGGCGTCTCATGGCGTGCCCAGCGTTTCATTCAGCCCCTCAATAGAGGATCAGAAGTCAATCTCAGCTTGGGGGGATGGGTGATCGTCCTCTGAGGACACCGAGTTGAAGGCCGTGGTTTCCCGGGCTGTCATGAGCATCGGGCTGAAGGCGTGCACACCTCCCAGTCCTGAGCCCTTGTGGCCTGACACAGTTACTTTCTTCCGAGAGGTGGATGAGGAGCTGATGAAGTCGTGGACAGCCCCTTTATTCAGCCAGAAGCCGCTCGTCTGACTGCTCTATCCTCACTACCCTCGATAGTGGTTACCCAGGTAGAGAGTGCAGATGCAGTGCACCTGTGCTGAGATTAATGACAACAACAAAGTGTGCTTTCTTGACGCCCCCATCTCTCAGGCTGGGCGATTCAGTGTCACTGTGGAGGACTGCTATCCAGCACATCCGGCCCCGACGTGTTCCTCCACCAGCCACTGTTCCACCACGGGACATGCCTTAGCCTGGCAGTCGCTGAGGGTGCCCTCCTGCGGTTGCTCTGCCCCATGCTGAGAGCTTTTTAACGTTGAGCGCAGCAGCTCCCTGTGTATCAGTAGGACCCTACGTACTCCAGGAAGACGATAGATGAGAGGTAGATACAGACAGCCTAAAGATGCGAGGAACGAGATGGTGAAGAGAGTGCCACTCCTTCCCCTGGAGGAGGGTTCTGTTCCACTGCTGGCCCAAAAAACAAAGAGCGGTTTCGGCTCCAAAGAGCAATTTCCTTTTCCCTCGGGCCATCAAGCCCCTGGATGGACCAAGTCTGGATGGATGTGTTGGTCCGCATGGTTACGACCTTTGTGTAGCATTTGTCTGATGTGTGGTTCTCGGCTCCTCAGCATAAAACATGATGAGTGAATGCACCTGTTGCCTATTTGTACCCGTATGGGGAGTGGCTAAGGTATGCAAATTCCACAAGCCACTCCCCATACGGGTACAAATAGGCAACAGTGCAGGTGTCTAATGTTATACTTGAGGTACTGGACTCTAAGCATATTTTGTTTTTCTATAACAAACTTTAAAATATTTTCTATAAAATTGTTATTGCCCTTGCATTGGCAAAAAGCTTGTTTTATATTTAATTTGATTAAATTAATGTTATATGTTGAGATTCACAAGAAATATTTAAACTGCTACTATGTAAAAGTATACTGCTGTAAAAAAAAAGCACCTTATTTGTTTAAAGTGTTTGCGAACCAAATGCTATTGCACTTTTGTTCATATAGCAGTAATTTTAAATGAAAAAAGTGCACAATACACTACTTTTGAATGAATAATTCAATTTTGTGCATAATGTGATTAATCGCAGATAATCATGTGATTAATCACAATTCTTTAAAAAAATTTATCGTCGCCCAGGGCTAATTTAAATATTTGGTTTATTGCACTTTATGGTCAATTAAAGGTTCACTCATTTCAATAGAACTTCACATGGGGGTGAAATATTTCACTATGCTAGTTTCAGAACTGAAATTATTCAATAATACATTTTGAAATAACTACTAAAGTTTTTTTATATAAATAAAACTATGACTAAAACTAAACTTACTGCTATTCAGAACCCCATTTCCAATTTGAATGACTAATTTTGTAATACACTAGCTTGTTCAGAGAAGTCTGATAATAAATAAATCTCTTTCCAGCCTCACTCCACAACTCTAGCAATCTCTCGCTCTCTATCTCAAAGGCACAGCTCTCTCTCTGCTGGTTTTCATTTAATGGGTTATGTGACTAAGTGTTTCTTTGTCTTTCATCCTGATCACTGTGTCACACTGAGCCAGCGAGACCCCGAATCCTCTTCCCAGCAGTCTGGCAAACTGCTGGCTTTACTTCTGTTGTGTAATAACAGGCGATGTGGGAGAAGCCCACTTTGCTTCGCATTAGCAGGGCTGTTTGAAGGGATACTGATGCACTAACTTGTACACTGATGACTGGCAAACGGTTCACAGTATCTACAGATCTCCTGAGCGTGAGGCCAACATCCTGGGCCACAGGTAGACTGATGTCCACCCACTCAGATACTGACTCTGAATCAGCCCCACATGAGCTTCAGGAAACGGCTTCACACAGGGTGGGAATTGCTGCAGCTCAGTCAACATCAAAAGGTTTGAGCTCTTCAATATACTTGAACAAAAGCGTATAGAGTGCTTTCATTGCAACTACAGTATATAATAAAAAAAAAATGTTGTATTTGGTATGGTTGTCTTCTGCATCGATTTTAACATTATGGTGGAAATAAGTAAATATTATTAATAGTGCTGGGTAGATTACTCTTAGATTACATTCAACCCAACTCGTTTATCACATTGATTTGAATATAATGATCCTACCACATTGATATTTAAACTTGTAAAGATAAGTAACATTTATCCCATTCAATAACATCGTAAAGTGCATTAAATATTATAGGCCTACATCAGAGTTTCAAAAAACTGGGGATTGTGAAGGAGCTGCAAGGGGTTTGTAAATGGATAATAAATCAATCTTAAAAAAAAGGATGACAATTATTTATAAATTATCTGCCATTTTGTATTCAGATTATTTTGTTAGAACAAAATAAAATAGTTTAGTATTTTAACACATAATATCATCTAATTTAGAACTCCCTGTGCGATAATCCTCCAAAACAAAACCATATGTTGATATCCCCCAACACAAACTGCAAAAACCTCAAACCCTTAAGCAACCAGAATGTTGCCCTTGACCAATGACCAAAACAAATAAGTTGCCCAAACCCGCATGACCTGTAGCAACAATCATGTTCCTTTTAACAGATGACCTAATGAATATGTTGCCAATACTTTAAACGTTTAAGCAACAATGTTCTCAATAACACCAGAAAAATATATTTTTGAATTCACCTACAGCTTTAAGAACAAGCATGTTCTAAATAATGGCAGATTGCTCTGGAACAAGCATGTACCCAACAATACAGCTATAATGTAAGAACAAGCATGTTCCCAATAATAACCAGGTAACTTCAGAACAAGCTTATTGGTAGCACTTTATTTTACAGTCCTGTACCTAATTATAGTGATTACAATAACTATGTAATAACCCTGAACCTACCCCTAAACCTAACCCTACCCCATAGTTACCTTGTATTACCAGAACTTTCTTAGATAAATACACTGTAAGTACACTATAAGTACATGTTAGTAAATGTACTGTAAAATAAACTGCAACCAGCATATTCCCATACGACTAGACAGCTTAAGAACAAGTATGTTTTGATTAGGACTACAGATTTTAGAACATCATCCGAAACTGCAAAATGCTGCCTTTGGAGGACACATTTCAAGGTAGGAAGGCATCAATACGCATCGAATCCAATGTTAGCTTCACTTCCTGCATCCTAAGATACCTGATCTGGTTGATATTTAAAGGCAGAGTAGATGTATCCTTCACCTCCTTGATACCCAAAATCCTGTGTGTCCTATCCCGTGTTGGTTGAGGAAAATAGAGATGGAATCTAAAGTTATTTCAGAGTGGTTTTTGCCAATCTCATTTAAATTTTGAGTACCTACAGTAAAGTGTAGTATTGCATCATTCACATCTCCAAAGAGTCTTCAGTTTTATCGGATTTATAAAAGATAGAAACAGCTTACGATTCTCTCTGAAAACAGCCGAGCTCCTTAAGGCGAGCCGTGGTTGGAGCTTAAGAGTCGCAAGCTCTTACAGGCCAACTGGCAACAAAACACAGTTTTACAAGACCGTTTATCATCTTTCAGTATCAAACTATGTGGAAATCCAGTGTCAGAATGTACCTTGTTATAAAACATTCGTCGCCAAAATGACGGGAACAAGCAAACACGCTTGTGAAACTCCATTGCTGCCCCAGAAAAACAAATTGCATCCCTTGTTCACATATCTCTGAATAAGGTTATATTTTCCTCACATCCAAAAACACACATCTTTAGAGACATTCTTCTCAGCGCTGCCATGACTCTGTAACCATGAACAAAATGCACTGAGTGGCGCACTCTTGCTCTCGTTGCAGAGTGCGTGTGCACATAAGAATCCAACTCTTAAAAGTGTAAACAACTCTGAATGCATGAAATGGCATTAGACCTCCCTTTAAACACAGCATATTGCAGTGACAACCATGTTTCCATTGACAACAGATAAGAACCGCACATTGCCATTAGGTAACATAAACCAGCACAAGCATTTAACTGAAAACAACTAAATGAGCCCAAGCAACGAGGATAGCCTTAGCAACACGCGTGTTGCCATACCTGAGAGCATTAATAAGAATTTAGCTGAGGAGTGAAACATAGCAGCTGTGACGAGGATGCTTGATTTTTTTATATCTGTTTTGGGGATGAAGTTCCCATCTGAACTTGTTTTTGAGTCTGTCACTCGTGGAGTCCATGTCAATAACGTAGCAACGTGTGCAGTAGTGCTGAATCAGGCAGCTTATGATCAAAGCAGTGTATTCACATGTTCAAGTTAATGAACTTGAATGAATCGGAGGCGATACCCTGATAGCACACGTACATCACAGAGACGGCTGCATTTTGCATCAGCAAGATGTATTTTTTTGAGAGTGTTTGCTCATCTGCAATACATCTAATAGGATACTAGGACATCTCCTATTAAATGTCAAATAGACGTAAATTATATTTAATATATTTATTGTTTAGAATGTATGTATAAACTGACATTTTACTGACGTCAGTCAGATGTTTGTACACAGCAGATTATTTCCTGATCAAGTGATCTTAATCAAACATCTTGCATTCCTGCTGAATTTACCCTTTTAATTAGATATTGAGCAAAGTGAAATCTGCTGATAATACTGAGGGACCTTATATATGAATGCCTAGATAGGTGTCGTATTCTAAATGGGGATCAGCTGAGAGTCACCTGATGCGAGCTTGACTAACGTGACCAGACAGACCTAATGTGTACGCTTGATACTGTTAAGATCAAACATCTTTATATCAGAAATATGTCCACATTTGAAATTCAAATAATCTTGCGTTCATTTTTCTCAGCCAACCTTGTAAAACAATGTGCTGTTCTTAGCATGCCACATTTTTGTGACACAGAAATGTTCACCAACACGATGATGCAACATGCTCTTTCCCCTGAACCGAGCAGATTACAGACATTTGTTTAGCAGGGGTGTCATTTTTGCTGCTTAAGTGGATTAAACCTTTGCAATACATACCCAAATAATTGACCTGACAAAACCACCTACTTTATATTAAAACAGGTAGATTTGCTATAATAACGTCTCTCTTACGAACTGGCTCACTTGTGACATAAGCAACATTTATTTGGGTTGTTATTATTTGGGTTGACTGTCAAACCTGACATTCTATTCGGAATTAATGAATTCACTCTTTATTTAGAGGAACTTTAAAGGTTGAGGGACACTGACAGATGTAGTGCACAAGCCTGCTACATTAAGATAATCGAAATGTCCACGTTTTGATTCAAACCATGTTACGTTCATTATATGATTATTAGGAAACAGATCAGTTATGCAACAACAGCTGTGCTCCGTGATTAGTGTTATCTGGGAGCTAACAGGGCTTTCTCAAGGGTTTCTCCTGGCATTGCACATTAATTACAGTTAGTAGCACATTCCAAGATGTCCACAAGATGTTGGGCACAACTGTCATTACTTGATCAACCATTTGAAGTATTGATTTTAAGCAAGAGGCCAAAGGTGAATAAGATAGAAACAATAGATATCAATTGATTATAGTCCAGGAAAATGACATTTTTATTCAAATATATTGGGAAAATGTGCATATAAAGGTATGCAGATGAGACATTTTGTACAGTAATTAATTATGAATAGGATAAAGGATAGGACTTAAATTTGACATTAAACAAGAAGAGGAGATTTAGATATGTTTTTATCTCTCCATAAATTAGAAAATACCACTGACAGCCAAGAAAAAAAATATTTTCATCATGTTTTCAGGAATAAAATGTTATATAAATGAAGCAAATGATGAACAAACTCCGCTGTTTATAATAAGTTAAGTGTCTGTTTCGGGTGCATTATTTCAAGTTGTTTAAAATAAGATATGTTATAAAAGAAAAAATCTCTCAAAGCAAGGTTTTTCCATTATTGTCTGTGAGGTAAGAAACCACTTGAGATTCAAGCTCTTTGAAAAGCAAACATTGTGCTTCATGTAAGAGATTTTCAAGGGAAATCTAGACTACAAAACATCACATTTTTATTAAAGTGATGTTCTACGGGCCAATAAATAAATAAGATATGAAGATGAACCGTCTTATCGCTATAAATTGGCCTAAAAAAAAAAAAAAAACTACATTGGATGAAAAAAACTATTTCCCATTCCCTTTCGTGTGGGTGAAGGAACTATCATTTGCTGGAAATTGTACAAGCAATATTTATTTTTATTAAATATGGCCTATCATGTCATCCTTTAGGCTTCTGAACACTTGACAAAACAGAGAGTGCCATGTGCACGGATAAGCTCCTGTATCAATTAATTTTGATTTGCACTTACTTGACATTTAGTACTTAGCCACGGGCTATAGATTCAACCCACTACTCATTAAAATTATCTGGCTTCGGCTTAAAGAGCAGCAGAGTCATAGCATCATCATACAGTATTGTGCAATATTTGAAGTTCCTCATGCCCAAAACCATAAAAAAAATCCTCGATCTGGAGAGAAGGAAATGGTTAAAAAATATTATTGTTTTAGCTTGGTGATTGAACCCTGTTTCCCTCATTGTCAAAAAACGAAATAACTAAACTCATTTCATCTAATATGAAGATTTATTTTTTTATTTATTTTTTACCATGTTATTACTGTAGCGCATAAAACAGAGTCAACAAGAAGCAAAGATAACACTTTTGGGAAGCAGCGTGTTCGACAAAATGGAAATGAATTTCTGGAGTTGGATGCCCCATAAGACCTCATTTATTTCAGACCTCTGGGTCATAACGGAAACACATCAGCTTTGAAAGAGGCTTGTTTGTCTGTCTCTGTTGCTAAATCTAATCATATTCCATATTCCAACTGTTATTGTCCAGTGTGGGGGAAACCAACCTCTTTCAAAAAGCAGCTGCATGCTCATGACGCTAAAAGCTCTTAAAGGAATAATTCAGCCAAACATGAACATTTGCAGAAAACTGACTCACCATCAGGCCATCCAAGACATAGCTGAATTTGTTTCTGCATCAGATCCGATTTGGAGATCTAAAGTGAATGGGTGCCATTTTTACATTGGAGGTAGCATTATAATGGATTATGACTCTGGATTTGTTGGATCATTAGATGATTGGTTTGTTTCTTACAACTGCGCTTTCATAAGATATTTTTTATTCACTTCATACAACACTTTTTCATTTTGTAAGACATTAATTGATGGACTGGAGTGGCGTGGATAATTTGTGGAGTATTGCGATGTTTTTATCAGCTGTTTAGAATCTCATTCTGACGGCACCCATTCACTGCAGAGGATCCACTGGTGAGCAAGTGATATAATGCTACATTTCTCAAAAGCTGTTCCGACGAAGAAACAAATTCAACTGCATTTTGATGTCCTGAGGATAAGTACATTTTTGGCAATTTTTCCTTTTTGTGTGAACTATTCTTTTAATAATAGTAATAATAATAATAACAATAATAATAATAATTATAATAATAAAACCAATTAAATTTGCATCATTATGACATCAAGTGACATCATTATTATGCTGAACAAATGCATGTATGCAAAACACAACTTCTATACAGTATGTTGTGTCCAAGTTGAGAACATGGCAAACAGCAGAAAAAAAAAAAAAAAAAAAAAATTGTGGGATCTGGTACGCAAACTCAAGAGACCCTAATGAACTGATTCATTTAAATAAGAGGATCATTTATAGTAGGAATGACAAGCTAATGGCCATAATGACTAGCTATTCATCTACAGGCCATTAAAAAATTAAAAATATTAGGAAATGTCCTGCTGTATGACACAAATCATGCCATGTTATCCCATAAAAACAATGATCCGTTATTGTAATCCATCTGAAGAGTTTTCAACATAATCCTTTATCTGACTGACTTCAACATCAGGCCCTTATAAATAATTCACAAAATTTTACATACTTTGATGTACATTGTATTCTTCAAAATGCCTGTTTAAGAGCATTTGCCTTTGCCTATGAATATTTTATGTGCTCACAGACATCAATTAGAAATTTGATGATGTAAGTCAAATGAAACATTTTCTAAATTAAGTCTCATGCGACAATTATAAATAACTGATTTGAACATCTGATATTTAAAGTAAAACTGTTTATGAGACTTGTTATAAGTTTATCTCAAAAACAGTGTAACTGAATAGAGTCGCAAGCATGCACTGGCTTGGAATCAGAAAAGCTAAACTATTTTTACAGTAGCGGCGCTCGAATCATGCTAGCAAAAAGCGTTACTAACTTAGCTACTTTTGGTTAGTTACTCACCACACTGTTTCTTTCAACAGTTGTGAAAGATTACATTTGCTTGGGGTGAACTATTATATAAATGTCCACATTTGGAGCTATCCCAAATCTTACCAAACAGGTTATCTTATGCAATTTCACAGCTAAAGTTACTGTCAGATTCCTCACGGTAGCTACTGAATGTTAATGACATATTGGACTGCTTTACAGTGCCTTCTGTGCTTTTTATGCTATTTATTATTTAAACCATTGTTTATCTGTCAGATATCTGCATAATTATCATGTTTCCTGAGGTGTTTTTTTTTTTTTTTTAAATGGCCAAAAAAACAAGTTCAGGGAGTTTCAATATGAGCTGAAAAAGTTAAACTATGAAAACTTTTGGTTCTGAAACAACAACATTTGGTCTTTTAATGTATCTTACAGATAGTTTAATATGTACACAAAGCAAAATAAAGGTTGTCACTAGGCTTTATTTACTGTTGTAAAATAGCTTTTAAAACTTTATTCAAATTTCCTTTCAAATGCTAATTAAGTTACATGGCAAATCCTTAATGTTTATCAGTGAGAATGCTCACTGAGAATATATTATGTTTTTTTAATTGAAACTTCCACTCGACTGGATTGCTACAAGGTTAAAGCTGTGTTTTACAATAAATACAGCAATTATATTTTAAGATATTAATAATGGATGATGTGAGAAAAGAAGTTGGCAAAACAACAAAAGACAACAACAACAACAAATGCTTTCTCCTCAGCTTTTGCGATGTGCAAAGTGCTTATTTCTATTTTGAACCGCAGTGGAGAAACAGATGGAGGATCACACGCTTTGTGTTTGCACTTATAACCCTTCAGTACAGTTATAATTGGCCTTTGATGTGATTTTTAGGTCTTCTGCGTTTAAAGTGTGAAAGACACATATAAAGTGTTTGCTAATTGGATCGTTTATGCCTTGTAGACTAATAATAATTGTGTTTCCTTTTTCTGTTGTTGTTGTTTTTTGTTGTTGATGTTTTTTCAGAGGGGAGGGGGCAAGGGGTTGTGAATAAGGATGAGGTCATGGTATTTAATACCCAATCAACCAACATCCTTATATTTATATTCAATTGACCAGTCAATTAAAAATATATTTGAAATGTAACTTTTAATAACAAGAACCACATCAATTAATAATAGTAAAATAATATATATATATATATATATATATATATATATATATATATATATATATATATATATATATATATATATATATATATATAAATGGGCGCACACACGCACGTTCATCCCATAAGCGTAATGTTTTTTATACTGTATAAACTGTATATTATATGGCCCTACACCCAACCCTAACCCTCACAGGAAACTTTGTGCATTTTTACTTTCTCAAAAAAAAAAAAAATTCTGTATGGTTTATAAGTGTTTTGAAAAATGGGGACATGAGTTATGTCCTCATAAGTCACCCTCTCCTTGTAATACCTGTGTCATACCCATGTCATTATACAGAGTTGTGTCCTGAAATGTCACAAAAACAAGAGCACACACACACACACATACACACACACAACAGTTCTTTCTAGTTATCGTATCTGATTGGCTGAGGGCCTTTTCCAGGAGTCCAATATTCTAATTATAACACAACTCCAACCAGTTTGTATCACTCCGCTTGCAGTATTTCTCACTGTGAGTTTCATGGTGGCCATCCAAATCCACTATAATACTATAAATAATACTGCTTTTAGTGTCATGGAATGCAGTTTTAAGAGTTTTAGGCGATAATGCACTAGTTTAGACTTTAGAAATATGCGGTTTGTTAGTAAATCTTGCGAGTAGTCTTTTCTCTAATTCATCTATTATTCGTTCCAGTGCAAACGGTCTCCCTTATATTGTATATAAGTTCAATGCTGAATATCAGAGCACTGCCTTTGTACTTTTGACTGAATTGCTTTGCAGCTTTTATGATGGGGGATTTTATTTAAGCCATGTTCTGTACAAGCTGGTCAATGAGAAACATGGCAGAATCAATGGATGCAGCGATATTCCACAATACTTACAGGTATTAAGCAGTGACATTTTCAGGCTTTTTTATTTACAAAAATAAATAAATGAATAAAAGCTGTTAAAAAAATTACAGGATTGTAATATAATAATTAAAATGTTTTTATAGATATAAGTTTTAAGTGGCTTCATAAATTAATTAAAAAAAAAAGATAAATATTTTATTTTTTGAGATAGTTTGCTTTTAAAAATATATAATTATTAATAGTGTTGTTTATATCCTATTAATTAACAAATAATAAGTGATAAATTAAAT
The DNA here is from genome assembly GCF_023724105.1 of Carassius gibelio. Classification (NCBI taxonomy): domain Eukaryota; kingdom Metazoa; phylum Chordata; class Actinopteri; order Cypriniformes; family Cyprinidae; genus Carassius; species Carassius gibelio. The sequence goes on along the minus strand of NC_068405.1, from coordinate 10,572,200 downwards.
ATTAACATTGCTACTAATGATAAAAATAATTCTTCTTTTTCTTCGTCGTCTTAATAATAATAATAATAATAATAATAATAATAATAAAAATAATATTACTACAAATCAGAATACCAGAATATTAAAAATAGAAGCACTTGTGATCTTTTTTGTGACTGAAGTGTAAATAACAATCTCAGCAGTACTGCCACTTTTCTTTGTCCTTCAGTAGATGTTTCCAAATACAACCTTCAAAACTCTGCAGTTAGGAAACTAGAAAATCCCCTCATATTTTTCCCACTCAATATTGTAGCAACACATTTTTCAACCTTCTGTGAGCGTCCATTGGAGGAAGGTGAAAATCTGCCATGTTAATGCTAAAAATAGGCAGATGCAGTCCTTCTGATGAGGCTCGGTGGGTTGAGGTGGGAGGTGGAGTGAGCCAGAGATAGATAGACTGATGGAGGAAATGAGCGAGGAAAACCTCACACCTAATGGAGAGATATTGAGTGCAAGGGGCTTTTTAACTGTATTCCCCAGTTGTGCCATAACTCAAAGCCTGAGCTGAAGCCTACGGCTAATCAAGCTCATTGTGCAAGAATCAATGTATATGCTTCCTGAACAATGTGATATTGCCATTAAGAATAAAGACAGAGCAGCTCATGAATGTTGTAAAATGCTAAAACATCCAAAGTCATCTATTCCCATCCTACTCAAACTGTAAACTATGGGTGCGTCTCAAGTCAGCACCCTAGTTTCCGTGCTCCTGAATCAGTAGATTGTGTACACGAATTCAGTCGCTGGTAAATTCCCTGACTCACTGCATGTTGAGACCGTGATCACTCGAATTCCAGTGACGTGACTACATACAGCATCAACGGACAACAAGGTAGAACGTCACCGATTAAATTAATAAACAATAGACAGGACCTATCTCTTTTTAATATGATTTTTTATTCTCTTTAAACACATCATTCCGTTACATGTTCCCTGACTACTGAACAAGGGAGCTGATTGATTATGTCTTTTACCAGGGTGGATTTTGTGGGCAGTGCTCTTTTTACCATTACTAAGCCTGTTTCAGGCAGCGGTGGCGGATAGGGAAGATGTGGAGGAGGAACAGATCCATGTGTGCATGTCCATGTGCTTAAAAGTGTGTGTGTGTGTGTGTGTGTGTTTGTGTGTGTGTGTGCGTGTGCGTCTTATAGCCCACTCCTTTTCTCCCTGCACGACTATGTCTGCCCCTTCACTCATATGTTTCTGGTTCACTCCGGTTGTATTTTTGGCCACTGCATGATGAAGGAATGATGGCAAAGCCAGAGCCGACTGCCTCTAATTCCTCTGATGGGATGTGGACAGAATTTGAGTTCCCTGTCTCAGCCTCAGTGATTGCTTTGTGCTTCCTAAAAGATTCAGTGTGTTTTGCTGTTGAGTAGGGGTGGGCGGATCAATCTAAATATCGATAGTATTTAGACACTGGTATTGGTATCGGATCGATACAATTGTAATTGAAACAATATTTTCATTTAAATATCTCTCATCTACATTCATTATACTTTGCTCGTGTCTTCTACTTTCACATCCTGGCCCACTTTATTACTCTTCCCCCTTCTCTTGCTCTGCTGTGATTCGTTGTTGTGTCATCACATGACTCACTGACACAACGCGCAGAAGAGCAGCGAACAGAGTGAGCGAAGCTGATAGCACATTGAAGTCCAGAAGGGGGGCTCAGGGAATGTAATTGCACAGGTATATATGTTGTTCTTTGTTTGTTCTTCATTTCATTTGCTTTTAAAACCAGAAAAAGGGAGAGATTTTATTTATTCTTTATTTATTTATTTAAAGGCTGTAAATAATTAATTCTACAGTGCCTAATAGCTAATAATTTTGTGCACTTCAATACATTAATAAAAAGTATTGCCTAAATAATTGATCATTCAATCACCTCAGAAATAATGACATAGACCTACTGCTCTCCCCTACATAAATCTTTTTTTTTTTTTTTTTTTAGTAAAATGTATCGTATTGGTATCGGTATCTGCAATACTGACCCTATATGTATTTGGTATCGGATCAATACCAAATTTTGCAGTATATATATATATATATATATATATATATATATATATATATATATATATATATATATATAGGGGTTCTCCGATCACGATCGGCCGATCGTTAATGCGCATCTCGTCAGTAAAGCCGGTTTTCTAATCAGCGGTTAATTCCATCAGGTGCGTGATTTCACATAGAGCAGCTGTTACTACACAGACCCGTTGTTAACTGAGAAGATGCACCAAAAAATGCTGAAAATTAACGTGATTTGCGCATCTTCTCTATTAACAGCGGCTCTGTGTAGTAACAGCTGCTCTATGTGAAATCACGCACCTGATGGAATTAACCGCTGATTAGAAAACCGGCTTTACTGACGAGAAGCGCATCACGATCGGCCGATCGGAGCACCCCTATATATATATATATATATATATATATATATATATATATATATATATATATATATATATATATATATATATATATATAAAAGAGTGATTACATGTTTAATTCATGACAGCCACTGTGGCCATGTAACAGAAAGTCCAAAAATAAAGACAAAAGGAGGACAGGGTGTGTTTATTATTAATTATTATAATTCAAATTCAGAAATTAGTTTTGATTACTTACAAACGCCAACTGCTACTGTGCTATCAAGAAATATGACTGACACAGGTTTCTTGCAAAATAAATAAATAAATACTATAACACAAGTTATTTTAAACTGAGTACTTAAAAATATTATTTTTTAAAACAACAATTCAGTCCACTCACACATGGGACCCTACACTGTAAAAAAAAAAAAAAATTATAATAAAAAATTATAATAATGAATAAAATAAAAGATGTAATTTATTTTAAAAAGTAAATAAATTAATATAGTAGTCGAAGAAGAGGATGAAAAAGGTGAAGAAGTCCAAATTGAAGAAGTAGTCAAAGATGCTTACAGAGTTAAAAAAGTCAAAGAAGTTGAATTTGAAGAAGTCATACTTAAAGAAGTCGAACCATCCACCAATAGTGTGCAGCATCCACCTGGGTTATATAAAAAATGTCCTTGCTCTTCCAAGCCTTTCAATGGGGGAAGGAGTAATGGTCATAGTTAGTCAGCTTTGTGTGGTTAGTGACGAGCGCAGAGAGAGAACAAAACAAAATGCTATTATTGAATAAGAAGCACAAAACAAGCATTTGAATTAAGCCAAGAGGAGATTGGTTCTTCTTTGCTAAAGTAAGGAAACGTCTCAGTTCCGTATTGGAAATCCTCATTCCCTGAATGAGGGAATGGAGACGTCACGTCGGTGACCGGCGAATTGGGATATCGCTCCGATAGACCAATCTACTTTGAGTGTAAACTAAATGAGCCAATGCACATTGGCATGCAATTATTGCATCCAGCTGCTGCTGATCGCATCGTGAGTATAATAAGGCAGTAGTCGCAATGCATACCATGTTTTCACTGAGGAGCCAAGTCAGTGACCCGGCGGCTCTGCGGCGGTACAGCAACCATGGCAATGGTTGTTTTTGATCATAATTTTAAGGAGGGCAACCCTCAGGTCCCCATCCCCCCCTGGGATTTCCATCTTTGCATCCAGTGGACAATTTACTACCCTGTTAGGCCACAGGAGAGGAGCGGTAAATTGAACAGAAGTGATCTAACTGAAGCCATATTGATAGGGGAAGTCGTGGCCTAATGGTTAGAGGGTTGGACTCCCAATCGAAGGGTTGTGAGTTCTAGTCTCAGGCCGTAGTCCACGAACAGCTCTCTCTCCACCTTCAATACCACGACTTAGGTGTCCTTGAGCAAGGCATCGAACCCCCAACTGCTCCCCGGGCGCCGCAGCATAAATGGCTGCCCACTGCTCCGGGTGTGTGCTCACAGTGTGCGTGTGTGTGTTCACTGCTCTGTGTGTGTGCATTTCGGATGGGTTAAATGCAGAGCACAAATTCTGAGTATGGGTCACCATACTTGGCTGAATGTCACTTCACTTCATAGGTCACATGACAATGACACATCAAATACAACCAAATTACACTGATACAACACGTTCACATTATATAAAACATACTTTTTAAAAGTTGCTAATTAATTATTTATTCATAAGAAGTACCTACTTAGAGAGTATGGGATTTTTATTACTCCCAGTCCTTGACTACTAATGGCCAATATGTAATGGATGGCTTTGTTAAGTTTCTTCAGTTGTCTGTTGATCCAGCCTTTTCCTCTGAAAGCGTCTTAAATTTGCTTTGGCCTTTTTCCTGTTTGCAGAAAACTGTATGTCATCATATTATGCTTGGTTTACATAATGTGTTGATAACCTTGAGGGCATTTTTCAAAATTTAGGTAATATGGATTGATCTGCAGTATAGATAGTTTTTGCTGTTAATTTGACTCGGGGCCCGTTCAGAAACTGGGCTGGCATTCAAATGATGGGCAGCTTGGACATTCTCCAATGGAGAAGTGTAGGAGCGTTGGCTCATCAGATGCGGTCTTGTTCCAAGACTGTTCAGTCACAATGGACAGCCTCACATGACCAGACCTGAGCCATTATGTACAAAAAACCCAATCAGGCTAATGTATTGCGTCACTCTCATTGCAAAAGCATGTCACCAAGTTCATGAAGATTATGGGTCTTAAAACGTAGACAAACATTTGCAAAGAAAGCATTGGAAAAAGGGGCTATTCACAGAGAACACGTTTTTTTTACTTTATTTAAAAATGTTAAAACGTGTCAGGGCAGGGGAGGGGGACAGAAATAAAGGTACACAGCTGTTTGTTTTAAGAAAAGACCTTGATGCACGAGACACTACAAAAGATGCAAACACAATTGTCAAACTGTCTAGTACATTTACACAGAAAAACAATGGAATAATTGCTTATTCTTTTTTGAGTTCCAGATGTCTTGCAAAGCAAGTTTGGACCCTTGACAGAGTTTCATAAAGAATATTCAATGTTTCAAAATGGAAATGGATGTGGAGTACTAGTACTTCATAAAGAAATGCATAAGATGACATACAACTACATTGCATGACATTTCAAGTTTTCATAAACCATACAATAGTTGTGTGATGAACAGACTAATTTAATTTGACTATTTCAACATCCGCACTAGCTCTCTTTGATGTGTTCATTTGGGAAGTAATATCTATATAGCATGTATAATATAGACTATTTTAAATTATATTTCAAAGTTCTTTTGCATCCTTTTTGGAACTTGACAGCTTCAGTCCCGATTAATTGTAATTGTATATAAAACAGAGACCAGAACATTCTTCAAAAGATTCTCCTTGAGTATATATATATATATATATATATATATATATATATATATATATATATATATATATATATATATATATATTCTTTTTATAAAAGAACATATATATATATATATATTCTTTTTATAAAAGAACATGTTGAGCACAGCATATTTCAAGAAAGGATATATATATATATATATATATATATATATATATATATATATATATATATATATATATAAATATTCTTTTTTTTTTATTTATTTTTTTTAAGACTGCTGCAAATAAATCTTTTTTCTCACAGGTGTAAAAATAACAACTGCAGACCCGCTGGGCGGTTTGAGGACATGTTTCAGCATAGCAGTCCATGACTGATGTAATGGCCCCATGATGATTCCTGACCATGTTGTTTCATTTTGAAAAAAATGCAAAACTGTGCCGAATCGCCCACACATTGACAGTTTATAGTGTCATTTTTTGAATGTGTGCGAGTCTTTATAGAAACTGGTTTGGTGTGCCAGGCACAAATCATAAATTTACAGAGCAAGGGCCTGGTAGAGAAATAATGAATTATGAGGGAAATTAATCAAAACAGACAAGGATGACAGGGTTGAAGTATATTCTTTGGCAAGCTATCCACCATACATTTTAATCCTTCAAAGCTCAACTCACTCAGTTGTAAAAGTACAGGATTAGCACAGGCACATGTAATATTAAATCAATAATGTTGTCTGCAATCGCTTTGATTATAAAACCGTTTGAATGACCATGTTTTTTTTTGTTTTTTTTTATATATATACACATTTATTTTCTTTGCATGGTTCTTGACATGTCTGATTATATGACAAAAAACGACTTGCTCTCCTTTCTTGAAATATGCTGTGCTCAACATGTTCTTTTATCATACATCTTGCTAGCTAAGCATACTTGTAGGCCACATCAATCCTTTTAAATTCATAAAAGAGAAAGGGTGTGCTATTCAAGAAGCTGAGGAGAAAATACATATTCTCATTAAAGGCATGTTCACTGTGCCCTAAGCCCCATGTATACCTGAGTTTTTATTCATACACTGGGGCAAGCGTGATGTAAATTTCATAATCTGTGAGCATAATAGGCTCACAACCAGATTTTCTTTTTGTCTGAAGATAACATCCTCTTCAACTCTACAATTGGAAAAGGCATAACAGTCATTTTAGATCATGTGTGCCTTGCTAACCAATCTGTTATAGCCTTAACACCACTGAATTAAAAATGTGAAAATTAATTGCATGTTTTTATATCACAATTCTGACATTTTTCTCATAATTACAAGTTCATATCTTGCAATTCTGAGAATTGTGAGATATAAACTCGCAATTGTGAATTTGTAAGTCAGAACTACGAGATTAATGTATAAACTCATAATTCTCACAAATACAAGTTTTATATCTTGCAATTCTAACTTTTTTTTCCCTCAGAATTGTTAGATTTGGGGCCATATTTGAACAATCTATGCACAAGGTCTAAAGCGCATTGCGCAGGTGCACTCAGAGCTTGTATGAATCCTCTTTCACTAGTTTAACGATGGGAAAAATGTTGGCGCGCCCGGTCGCTTGGTCTAAACAGGTTGTCCCTATTCTCTGAATGAGTAGTGGATTTTTTTTGGGCGTAACATGCGATAAACCAATTAGAGTGTATTAATCAAAGGCAGTTGCCAAAGACTGAATTTGCATTTTCATTCAGACCAATGCGAAAAGACCAACAAGTGGGCAGACAGTATGCTAATGTTTCATGCTGATGTCAACTTGAAATGGCTTGGCATTAGCTTTAAAAACGTCTTGTTTTAATGATTCAGAGATTCGACTCTTTCTATTGAGAGTCAATAACTTTATACACGGTGCACTTTCAGTTTTAAAACTTTGCAGGGTGTTTTCCTTCACTTAGAGCTGTGTTACTCACTGCATGAAAGGTAATTTTCAAAAATCCATAATAGAGGCACTTTAAATAACCAAAAATTATTGCGCCATTGACTTTTGAATGTTGAACAGGTTTGAGTTGGTTTATGGCACAGTCTATTTCCAGTTCCTCAAAATAGCAATGCGCCAACAATGCACCTGAACACATCTTTTTTAGACCAGCATACCCATGGGCGCACAACTGGAAGCAAATGCATTTGCTATTTAAACAATGCAGAGCAGGACGTGAAAATGAGAACTGCGTCGCATTGAAATGAGCAAAAACACTGATGGGCCCTATCACACTGGCATATGATAGGGCCCATAAAGTCACATTTTGAGGGGGAAAAAGATTGATATCTTCTCACTATTGTGATATCTCACAATTCCGACATAACTTGCAGTGTTTTTATGACTTTCATAAAAAAAAAAAAAAAAAAAAAAACATTATGAGAGACTGATAACGGCAGTCAGAAGAGAGTCTCTTATTTTATTTATTTATTTTTTGATGCAAAGGTGATATAATAAAATAATAGTACTATAAATGTACATACATTTAAAACAAAAATACATATATGAAAAACTTTCTAGGTTTAATTCGATGCTGTTAAATGTGTCATCACATTCTTGTGAAAAGAGTCAACAGGCCATAAAAATTATAAACTATTTTCCTACAAAAGCAATTAGTTTAGTGTAAAGATTCTCCTCCATTGCCATCCACTTAAAAAACAAACACTGGTCTCCTTCCCTGTGTACCACAAAATTACATTTATTTTCACTAACCTTTGAGGCTTTGCCGGAAATTTCTTATTTTAACTTGAGCAGTTTTTATTCTTTAATACTATGTCATGCGCGAGACGGGTTCAACGGTCAAATATATCCATCTAGTGAACGTTTACATAGAATTTTTTTTTTTTAAAAAGCAAAGTGGAAGGAAAAAACATGCTCTGTGTGAACGCAGCTGCCAAAATTCATAAATGTCCATGAAAATCCCTGCTAATGGCAACTACTGCATGAAATTTTGATTGACTTTCATTCTTGAGTGATCAGGGGTTGGTACTAAACACTCATTCAGTCATTGTCTGTATGGCAGACACAAAGTGCATTCACAATTTACATTTAATCAGTATTTGTGTTCTCTGGGAACCATGACCTTGGCATATCTAGCACAAAGCACAACAGGAACATATGTGAGAGGGCTGTTGCTTAATTCTGGGAATTGCCATGTCTTTTTTAATTAAGGTCTATCTGGTCCACAGCCAGGCATTGTAGTTATCTAATGACTTTAGTGGCCTCGCATCTAATCGCTTTGCCTTTGTTATTGCTGTACACTCCAACATTCAATAAAGCACTAAGAGTGGTTAACTTTATACTTGATAGCATCTGCTCTTTTCTCCCTTAGAAACCCTAGAATTAGTTTAAACTGGATCTTTCCTGTCACAAAACTGTGACTTTTTTTCTTAAGACATTATTTGTGTGTGTGTGTCTAAGTAAACTCTAAAATTAGATTAATCCAAAATGAATGTTTATGATCCATTAAAAGTGCAAACCTGTGCATTAATATTATTTGCTAATAAATGTACAATAGCATTTTTTTTTTCAGTCACAAGTTGTGGTAGAGAAACAGTGCAGATGCTGGATAAAGACAAACATTTGTAGTGTGCACGTGTCAACCATACAATGTGTACAGTTTGCATGTACTGTACAGTATGCAAAAGTTCCCAATATATAAAGCAATAAAAAAAAAAAAAAGCATTTTGCCTTTGTACTCATTTTTATACTTAGGTTTTTGGGAATCCATTGTCTTGTTCAGAGCCAATATTCACTCTCTGTGTGAATAAGACATGCAAGATGCTATTAAAAGTTACTGGATCATATCCAGTTCACACAGGGATAGAGATGTTAAAGAAACAACACCAGCTTGTGCCACTAAAACAAACACTCTGCTTGCAGCAACATCCTTTGTTTGCGGTCTATTGGCCTCTTTACATCTACATCAATATTAGATTATTGGGAAACCACAAGATTCAATAATTATGGATGCAAGATGTTGTGTTTGTGTGTGTGGACTTGAGAATTTGAACTTTAAAAGCACTTGGACTGGAAATCATTTTATATTTCTGCCGTGAAGACAGCATGCCTTGTACTTAAAGAGCATCAACACACTGAGCTGTAATTTCATGCAGTCACAAAAGCTGGTACTGAAAAATGAGAGATACCAAATGATATATTTGTGACTGAAAAACGTTTTTTTTCTTTTCCCTCTATATTTCACTATATTGAATACAGTGGCTTGCAGTGGTGCTCTGAAATCAGGAAACAAGGTCCTCACTAGCTGGGTTTCCATTACAGAATTGCACGAAACTTTTGCAATATTTTATAAATTTTATTAAAAAAATAAAATAAAATAAATATTGCTAATTGATTCCGTTTCCATTAACCAATGTTATGCGACTAAAATTTTTTTTTTTTCCTCTCACGATAAGTCATGCACTGTAAAAAATTGTGCCGTTAAATAACAGTAATTTACTGGCAGCTTTCAACCATTAATTTACCACTCTTATTTTTTTTATTTTATTTTTACAGTATTTTACCATAAATTCTACCATGGAAATTAACTCCACTCCCACTACTTCAAACCGTTCAAGTTTAAAAGCTAACATTCTGTTAGTACTATGAACTTATTTCATTTAAGTCCACTGAGAAAGAACATTTCTAAATATAAAAATGCAAACACTTAATGTGTTGTAAAGTAACTAAATGCATGAATTTTACTCAAATCACTGCAGCTAATTGTCAGCTATAGCACACATGTATGTGCTGAAGCACTTAGCACAGAGATCACCACTGTATCAGCAACTCCACATTTACTGTCTTTATATAAAGCAGCAGAAGATCAGAATTTGTGGCTCATCATTGACTGAAGCACAGGCTCTACTCTCCAGCACAATGGTGAACAACAAAACTACATTAAAGTAACAGATCTCTCTTGTGCAAACACACATTAATACAGTTGAGTTCAGTATTTACTGCCATTATCGGTGTATGACTTTGCATAACTTTTTTTTCTATGGATATTCACAAATATTTTAGTTAAATTAACTTTTTTTTTCATTTGGTAAATCTGACATTTACATTTCACAGTATATTACTGTTTTTCCTTGACTTAACGGCAACAAACTGTAGAAAAACACTTTTTTTTGCTGGCAACCATTAATTTACGGCAACAAACTGTAGTAAAACAGTTATTTACTGGCAGCAGGTGTGCCAGTAAATAACTGTTTTTCTACAGTTTGTTTCCTGTAAATTAATTACAGTTTATTACTGTTAAATTATGTTTCATGCTGTTTTTCTTTATTTTAAATCTTTAACCCTTTAAACCCCACAACAAAATCCTCAGTTTTAAATGAACACTTATAATGTGTGCACACTACAGAGTGTTTGAGTAACACTGAATCAGTGAAGTTAATTAGATAATTATGTGATTAATTGATGATTGAGCATTAGTGATGAACACCTGCTATTAACAAGCAGAATCACTAAAGTAAAGAAATGACAGCCACAGCCTTAGATGAAATGCACTGAAATAAAAGAATTCATCAAATCTCTCAAGATCTGATGAAAAAACTTCACCAGAAAAAAAGCTTCACCAGATTCACATTACTAACCAGACTGACTTTATTTCTGCCAGATGTCTACAGAAGATCTTATTGAGAATTAAATAGGTTTTGGTGTTTTTTTTCACTACCATGATGGAGATCAGTGTTTACTCTTGGGCTCTTGAACGTGACTTTCCAACAACTAAAGTGTTTTTTTTGTTTTGTTTTTTTTGTTTTATACACGCTGTAACAATGCATCTTTGGAACTTGTTATAGCAAAAAATAAAATAAAATTGGTTTTGTTGTTTATAGATTGACAAGAACAAACACTCTATTGTTTCTGATCCAATCCCATGTCCCTTCTCTTATTAAATATTGACACTACAGCAAAATAAGAAACACTGCTGAGCCATAAGTTATGGAAGACTGTTAAGAAAATTGCACTCAAAAAAAAAAAAAAACCTTTGCTGAAATTTAGACAGACACATCAAGAATCAGCGTATGAATCACAACAATGGTGACAATCCACAAAATAAATAAACAGATAAGTTCTGAACATCACAAAATATGCTACTAAAACTTAAGACAAAAGCAAAATTATAAAGCACATAAGAATTCAAGAAAATAAGTGAACAATTCAGGAGCATAATTTATTCATGCCGCAATGCATGCTGGGAGTCATGGATGAGTTTTATCCTGTGCTGGTACCCAGCATGCATCATGAACCTTTTGATTGTCACCATTGTTGAGATTCATATGCTGATTGTTGATCTCTCTTTGAGTGTTGCGGACACTGCTGCCCAAAATATTTAAAACTCAAACTGTCATTAAAAACACAGGTTCTGGTTATCACATTACTGTTCAATCTTATAAAATTGAAGAAAGAAAAAAAAAAAAAAATTATTCACTTGCACATTTTAACACCAAATTATTATTAGACTACTACAGCAACACTTTAAAGGGGCGGTCACACTAGTCTTTAAACATGCGAAATTATTTCGGACGCCGATGCGAATGGGCGGGAGCCAGATAAAACGGTCTCTCCGCAGTTATCACAACATGGATTAATATGTGCTTGTACTGTGTCTTTTGCGACTGCGTCGAAAGCGTCTTATTATATTGCAATCTCTGTATCTCTCTCTCTCTCCCTATATATATATATATATATATATATATATATATATATATATATATATATATATATATATATATACGCCCTAAGCAATAAAGAAATATAAAACATCCTCATTCAAATATGCCATCTGTTCCTGTTTCCTCTGACACTACGAACTATGCAGCTTCTTTTTTATTGTATTTTTATAATCTGTTAAATATGTTTTATATAAAATAGGACACCGGCTACAGCTAAAGGTATATATTGCTTCCTTCATTTTTTTATTTCTCTACAGAGAGGTCACGTAGTGACGTATCGATCTTCTACTGGTCCCACATCTTCACGTGATGCGAATTCGCAGGTCAGAGTTCACCAAACTTGAACTTTGGAACGCAGCGAAATGCGAAATTTTTCGCATGAGCTTGCGTTTCCGGTCTGACACATTCGCATGCGTATGAATGGAAGTCAATGGAGAGAAAAGTGCAGTGTGACCGCCCCATCAGTCAGTCTAGTAGATCATGCCTGACAGAAACCGTCATAATCACTTGACTGTCAAAATTAATATTGCTGTAACAGATGTATTATAAAGATACAAATATAGCAATGAAACAAAATTTAAAGTACAAAAGTCAAGGGTCAGGAGCCCAACTAAAGCAAACACTGATCTCCACAATGGTGACGTCAAACGAAACAGTAACATTATCATCTACATCTCTGTAATTCTCAATAAGATCTTTTGCTCTCTGATATGATAGAAATAAAGTCAGTCTGGTTATTAATGAGTGAAGTTGGTAAAGCTGTTTGTTGATTGTTTAAATCTTCAGTTGATTTCATTAAGGCTGTGGCTAAAGTCAGTTGTAGTTCTTGTATTTGTCTTGTTTCTCTTTTCTTCAGTGATTCTACTCGTTAACAGCAGCTGTTGATCAGTGTCTGAATTCACTCATTAGTTTTCATTCTCTCTGTCAGGTGGACTATATTAGTAAACTCATAAAGGGGACAGTGAATGAGGGTGTAGGGTGTGATTTGAAACACAGACGCTGATGTCGACTTTGAATGTTGTTAATTTACGATATATAGCAGCAGGCTACCTTCTCGAAAATGATGAATATTACCCAGAATGCACTGTTATAATGAAAAACAATATGTTACTGTCGGAATTTGGCCGTTTTTTTACAGCGATTCTTAACAGTGTGGTGATGGATATTTGAAGATTTACGGAAAGATTGCAAGCAGAAAGCAGTGCACGTAAAGGGTAATGGAAACGTGGCTATTGACTGACTAAAGATTTTCCTACTTGACCATTAGTCATTCATTTAATCCATTATTCCTCTAGTTGTACATGTATGATATTATTTTCAGTGTCATTATATTTACTTCCGACATGAAGGCTACATTTGATATTGCATGGCCAGAGAAAGCTAAATTAAAATACCAGTGTGTGAAATGTGCAAAAGCTGAAACTGTGTTAAATAGAATGTGACATCGAAGTAAAAAGGTAGTGATTAGTCAACTATTAGGGGACAGCCCAAGTACAATCACCAGCTGATTGTGCACTAAAACCCCTCACAATTCATATTCACAAAGTAATTTCAGGATATGAGGACATGGAACAATACAAAAGAGGTGGGATCAATCACATAGGCAGAATAACAGGCCAGTCAAAGTGCAATGCTTTTCCGCATGAATTCTCAATTACCCCCCATTAAACTCAAGACACACTGAATTCAATGGACTCAGAAAAGGCAAGAGAGACACTGCCTCCCACTGTTACTTTAACCACTGCAGACGCTGTTGGGCAGTGTCCCATTAGAAAAAAAATAAAATAATAATAAAACACCATATTTTGTTTTTGTACATTGGATTCTTTTCTCATTTTATTTTTTGAGGCAGCGCTGCTTCTCTAGTTTCCTTGGAGGAAACGCCTTGATTGAATGTTATTTTAAAGATACAAAGTCTACCAATAGAGAAACACACTAAATCACGTCAGCACTTACAAATATGGAATTCCAATATGGCTTCGCTTGGAGCCAACAGGATTCCATGCTTTCATCAGTAGCCACACGCTGTGAACGGATGTGCTCTGAGGTTTCCGATGGAGATGTCTTCACCTCTAATGAATGATTCTGTTTGCTTGTTTTTTTTTTTACCAAAGAAAAGATTGTTTTATCATCTCGATGGGACCTCAGTGGGATTCATTTCTTGCCAGTGATAATTAAAAAGAATAGAAGGCCTAAATGGTTGCAAGCAAATACCCTAGAGCTAAACTTTAGAATTTCTTTATTGTGATAAAATTTAATTACAGATCTGCTCTCGTAGGGATCAATTAACAATGAAGTCACCTCACAACCAGAATGCATAGACAATCGGGTTGTGCGTCAAAATGAGAAGTATATTTCACAGCTTTTAAAACATGCAAGACTATTTAAAATAGGGTATGACAATTTGCATTTGATAAAATTCTAGAGGCGCTTGCCTTTATTGTTCAAACTTCAATGTAATACCAATAAAGGAGTGAAATAATGGCTATTATAGAATTATAACACAAATACACCACAGTATATTTCATGAAAGTCCTCCCTTCCTCCGAAAAAAAAAAAAAAAAATCTAAAGAGTTTGCATTAAGAAAGACTCAGGCTTTGAAAGCTTTTGTCTTCGATCATTTGAGTTGGTTGGACCAGTGTGAGTTGAATCACAACTCTGACTCACAATGCGTCACATCAGCTATCACTAGGTACTGCAGAGACACGCTCTGTTACACACAGTCTCAGTTCTCCTGTCCTTTTTAGCATGTTTAATTATGGCCTGGGAGTAAGAGACAACTCGTCAAAAACAATTTGTCTAAAGGGACACCTCATCATCAAATTCAATTACCATTAACCTGAGTCTGCACGCTTGTTTGTGCCGTTTCCTTCTGAATAATTCAATGCGTTCATGCACTTTGATGCATTAACCATTTTGAGCAGCATTTCATTCAGAATTTTAAGCGAAGCTAACATGACTTGGATTCAGTGAAAAAATAAAATAAAATACTAATAATAAATAAATAGTTTAAGATCTTCAAAAAGGGGAAATATATTGCAAAAACTGTCAGTACTTTTGGCTTGTTTACCAATAAAACGTTCTAAATATCCTTAAAGAAAGGTCTGTCAAAAATAAAGGTTCCAAAAGTTTTCTCGCTCTAATCAAGACTAAAATCCTGAAAATATTTTTTTTTCTAATATAAAGCTTGCATATATAAATAAATATATTAATTATTATATTATAAATATACAAACAGAATTGCAGATTATTTTAGTATGTTGAGGTGGGAGTAAGTACCTGAGCTAACAGGGGAAACAGTCACTGGAGAGTCACTGAAATTATATTCCTGTCCTCCTACTGTTGTGCCAAATGGCACAACCTGGGTTCCTCCAGCAGGTCTATTCTGAGTTGTTTTTAAAACGCCACTGCAAAACATCAAGTCACAAAGTCCCTAAAGTCACATTTGCAGAAATAAAAACTCACTGAGCAAAACTACACACACACAAAAAAGATGACATCTGTGGTTAGCAGAACGTCACCATAAAAATACAGTAGCAACATTTTATTTTTTATTTTTTTTACTTTTATTATTATTATTATTATTTTGCTAAAGTCACCAGTTTTTTTTAGCGTTTTGTCCCATGAGTGCTTTTTAGACACTATATCAAGTAAAAAAGGTTTTGAAACTTTAACTTAAAATAAACTTTAAACATGCACAGAAAATCAATTAAAAATTATTTTACCGGGGTAATATAATTAATTTCACGAAATTAATTTCACAAAATTAATTATGAATTATTCTCATTTATTTCCGAGGCCCCCTGAAGTGGATGAGAGTCTGGATAAGGGTCTCTGCATCTGTAAAGGTGGAAAACCCTACCCTTAAATCAAGAGTAAATAATAAGTAAAGCAGCATTTAATTGAATCTTCATTTAATTACCATCTCCTGCAGTTATAATCGGCATGACTGCAGCTCTATGCATATAATCAAAGCATTACTTCTGCAGGTGGAGCAGAGGAGGAGTCTACAATAATCCCAATAGTCTTTTGTAACTCATCTGTCATTTCCCTCCCCATGCAACCATCCCAGGCACACACATGTATCTCCATGAAGTGCAAACCAGAAAAAAAAAAAAAAAAAAAAAAATCAGTCATACCAAATCAAACACTTCATCCTATTCTGGGAGCTCTAACACCTAAGCCAGAGCCGTACAATACAAATATTAATTTCTGTGCCATTCTTTTCATCATTTTTTATATATATCACTCCATTCTCCACACACCAGCACTGGCCTGTCAGAAGTTTTGACTTTCAAGCTAAAACCCCTAAACCTTTCCACAAAACTTTATTTTAAGTTTAAAATCTCAAACTACCAGAACTTTCCAACTCAATATAGAGTCTGTTTTAGATGCTCATTAAACTTTTCTAGTTTCACTGGTTGAATTTCTGCCACAAAACCTAATGCCATCCATGTCCTCTTTGCAAGATAAAAACATAGTAATTCTACAATAGTTTCTGTTTGCTCAGAGTATATAAACACTGTCTGTGGGATCCAACAGCCTGATCATTGTGAAAAAGCTTCTGCTAAGGCAAGGAATGTAGTTTTTTGTGACTTTTGAGAACCCTGCAGTTATGTGAATGGAATTCACTTTCATAAATATAGTAAATAGATGTAGTTGTGCATTTGTTGTCAGAAAAGACGTTTGGAGGTGAGTGCTGAAAGAAAAAGAAGCCATTCACCTTATCAGAAGTTAGTGTACCTTCAGAATATTTAAAGTGAGATTTCAAGGTAAAAAAACAACAACAAAAATTCGCATGAGCAGGGTCACAAATTTGCTTATTTGATCAATAACATGAATATATTTACTTTGTATATATTCCCTTTGTATATAATAATAATAATTATTATTATTTTTACATGATTTTTACATGATTTACCTTTATTCTACAATGCTCTGTCCCTTCTCTTTTGAACCGTTCAAATGATTTCCTGTTTTTATGAAGCCCCTCCCACAGAAATACTCAATGGGGTCAGATGTGTTGTGATTCGCTAAACCACCTAGCACACATCTAAATGCCACGCCCCTCACCTCAGAACTGTTTGTTCATACAACAACATTACACACTAACTAATGTTAAAAAGTGAAATCGCGATCAACCACACCTTTAAATTTAGTTTTTATACACTTTTGTGCTTATTGCGAACTTATCCTGAAAAGGCAACTATAACATTTTATTTGGCAGATTGACATCAGTCTCATCATTATGAGCAGAAAAGTACAGAAACTTAAGCATATTATTTTGAAAAAACTTAAACAGGCCTCGGAGAACACGTTTTATCAATAGTTTTATTTAATTTTCTTCTCCAGTCTGACATCCACCAATATATAAACTCATCTAACTCTGAAATTCATCTTAAATATGAAAGCCTCTAGACAGAAAGTTTGTCCTTGTGGAGAACATTCTGCGCTCTGCTTTTTTATAAAAGTGGTATTGGGAACCCGGTTCATAAAAATCCACCTTGATTTTCAACATCGTGCTAACAGAATGACCTCGTTGAGAAGACAGCTGTAAACAGAGTGGCCTTGAGCCATTATTACTTGTATAAGAGCAGTACTGTAGACAGAGAATATATGCTGTATACTGTATATAAAAAGCAGTGCACACAGTTCACAGATCACAGGGAACAATTACACTGTTGAATTAGGGTACAGAAGAACATTAGGAGATAATGAACATTAGTTGTTTGTCGCAAAGCAAGCCAAGTTGAACAAGTCTTGTATCAGCCTGAAGTGGATTAGTTTGTAATAATGACAGTCTGACTGTATGTTATCCAGTTTATTACATGGCTTATTACCAGATAAATATATGCATGGGGATTAAATATTCAGTTGCATTTATCTTATCATATAAAATTATTATTTAATACTTACTACAAACTAAAAAAAAAAAAAAAAAAAAGTACTTACATGTGCATTACTAATGCTGTAACGACAGATAAAAGAGGAGGAAGCAATTGCAGGCGATCAGATGTAGTTTATTGAGAAAGAGAGTCCAGGATGTTGGCAATGGCAAGGAAGGTCTACGGTGGCGTGAGATGAGCTGGGTGGTGAAGTCGGCGGTGCAGGTGAAGGTGGTCAATGGTTGAAACCAGGAACAGACCGGAACACTGACACGAGGACGACAACACTTAATCCACTCCAGCACACGAACACGGAAGACGGTAATCCAACTAGGACAAGAAGACATGAGTGAGGATCTGACAACAGAGAGAGAGCGAGGTGAGTATAAGTAGCTGAGGTGTGATGAAGATCAGCTGGAGCGAGACAATCAACACCCAGGTGATGACAATCAACTAAACGAGCACATGGAGACAACGTAAGTACAAAAACAATCACAAAACATGACATGGAGGAAACACTGGATTTCCTACCGTGACAGTACCCTCTCCCCTAGGACGTCACCTGACGTTCCCAGCCTGCTTTACCTGTAGATTGTAATCATCTATAAGGTGGTGATCCAATATGTCCCGAGCAGGAACCCAGCTTCTCTCCTCCGGACCGTAACCTTCCCAATCCACCAAGTACTGAAAACCGCGTCCCCTCCGTCTAGAGTCCAGAATACGATTAACCGAATAGGTGGTCTCCCCATTAACGAGACGAGGCGGGGGGGGAACCGGAGCAGGCGGATTAAGACGGGAAGAAATCACCGATTTAATTTTGGACACGTGGAACACGGGATGAATCCTCCTGTACGCCGGAGGAAGGCTAAGACGCACGGTTACCGGATTAATAATCTTGGTAATAGAAAACGGGCCAATAAATTTGGGAGCAAGTTTGTTAGAAACGGAACGCATAGGAATATTCTGGGTAGAAAGCCACACTCTTTGACCGACGACGTAACGGGGAGGCTTCGACCGGTGGCGATCGGCCTTAGCCTTGGTGCGCGACCTAGCCTGGAGCAGAGCTCTGCGAGCTCTGGTCCAGGTGCGGTGACACCTCTGGACTAGTGCGTGTGCGGAGGGGACCGAAACCTCGGATTCCGTACTGACAAAATTAGGTGGTTGGTACCCTAAACTACACTTAAATGGAGACATGCCCGTAGATGACACTGGCAAAGAATTGTGTGCGTACTCCACAACTGAGAGTTGCTGACACCAGGACGAAGGATTATTGGAAACCAAACATCGCAAAACCCTCTCGACATCCTGATTGGCTCGTTCGGTTTGACCATTGCTCTGGGGATGGAACCCGGAAGAAAGACTAACAGTCGCTCCTAACAATTTACAAAATTCTCGCCAAAATTTGGACACAAATTGGGGACCCCTGTCAGAAACCACGTCTGTCGGGAGGCCATGTATGCGGAAGACGTGGTCAATGACAGCTACCGCTGTTTCCTTGGCTGAAGGTAATTTGGGCAAGGGAATAAAATGAGTCGCCTTCGAGAACCGGTCCACTACGGTTAAAATCACCGTATTGCCTCTAGAGGGCGGGAGGGCGGTGATAAAATCTAGCGAAATGTGGGACCAGGGTCTTGAAGGGACGGACAGCGGTAAGAGTAACCCATCTGGAGGTCGATTGGAAGTCTTACCAATAGCGCAAACTGAACAAGCCAAGACGAAATCGTGGACGTCACGAGCCATACCAGGCCACCAAAATCGTTGCTTGACTAGAAATCTAGTTCTACTAACCCCTGGGTGACAAGCAACACTGGAACAATGACCCCACTGGAGAACGTCTGACCGTAACCCCTCCGGCACAAACAATCGGTTCGGTGGGCAACGAGCCGGGGGCGTTACCCCTTCTAAGGCGGTCAACACCTTCGATTCGACCTCCCATCTGAGCGCGGAGATAATGATGGTCCCCGGTAAAATGGGCTCGGGAGTAGCAGTACGATCGGAACGCTCAAAAAGACGGGATAAAGCATCGGGTTTGATGTTTTTGGAACCCGGCCGGTAAGAAAGTGTAAAATCGAAACGACCGAAAAACAATGCCCACCGAGCCTGCCTGGAGTTAAGTCTTTTGGCGGTTCTAATGTATTCGAGATTCTTATGGTCCGTCCATACAATGAAAGGTACACCCGACCCCTCAAGCCAGTGACGCCATTCTTCCAGTGCAAGTTTGACTGCCAACAACTCTCGATTGCCAATGTCATAATTAACTTCTGCAGGAGATAAACGGTGAGAATAATACGCGCACGGATGCACCTTTCCGTCTGAGGATGCGCGTTGGGATAACACTGCTCCTACCCCCACCTCTGACGCGTCGACCTCCACTATGAATTGACGTGAGCGATCAGGGGTGACGAGAATGGGAGCTGAAACAAAGCAGCTTTTCAGTTTGACAAACGCAGCCTCAGCTGCGTCTGACCACCTGAACGTCAAACTAGGGGAGGTCAATGCGGTCAGAGGAGCGGCTAGTTGGCTGAAATTGCGAATGAAACGCCGGTAAAAATTGGCGAACCCCAGAAATCTCTGCAGGGCCTTGCGAGACTCTGGGGATGGCCAATTTACCACAGCCTTAACCTTCTCAGGATCCATGCGAACACCCTCAGTCGAAATGATGTGTCCTAGAAAAGAAACAGACTGTGCATGAAAAACGCATTTCTCCGCCTTGACAAACAATCCATTCTCTAGCAACCGCAGAAGCACTCGTCGTACGTGTTGCACGTGTTCCTGGAGAGACGAAGAAAAAATCAATATGTCATCCAGGTAAACATATATGAACAGATCGACCATGTCTCGCAACACGTCATTAACGAGTGCTTGAAAGACTGCCGGCGAGTTGGTTAGCCCGAACGGCATAACGCAGTACTCAAAATGGCCTCTAGGGGTGTTAAAGGCAGTCTTCCACTCATCCCCCTCCCTGATGCGGACCAAATGATAAGCATTACGTAAGTCCAATTTAGTGAAAACGGACGCTCCCTGCAACCTCTCAAAAGCTGAAGACATAAGCGGTAAAGGATAAGTATTCTTTACCGTTATGTTGTTCAGCCCTCGGTAGTCAATGCAAGGTCGCAAGGATCCGTCCTTCTTTCCCACAAAAAAGAACCCCGCCCCCGCTGGAGAAGAAGAAGGGCGGATAAACCCCGTTGCTAGAGAACTGGATATATATTTCTCCATGGCCGCCGTCTCTGGAATAGACAAAGAATATAACTTGCCCTTAGGCGGAGAAGTACCTGGCAATAACTCTATCGCACAGTCATAGGGACGATGAGGAGGAAGAGAATCAGCACGAGACTTACTGAACACCTCCTTCAGGTCGTGGTACTCCGCGGGCACGCTAGCCAAATCCACTGCTTCCCCCTGAAACACAGACTCAGAAACATTAACCCCAGCAGACAAAAGACAAGACAAATGACATTCCTCGCTCCAGCTAACCACAGATCCAAGGCGCCAATTGATCCTGGGGTTGTGTTTCTGAAGCCAGATGTGACCGAGAACGATGGGGGATTGAGGTGAGTCCGTGATGTAAAATGATATCTCCTCAGTATGGTTGCCAGATGTGGTGAGGGAAACAGGTAAGGTGGTCTGAGTGATGACTGGTAGTCTGTGTCCGTTGAGAGCAAAGGGTGCAATGGGGTGTTTGAGGGAGGTGAGAGGAATGTTAAGCTTACAAGCGAACTTGAAGTCCATGAAATTACCCTCTGCCCCAGAATCCAGCAAGGCGTGATGCTCGAGTGCGTGGGTGGACCACCGTAGACTCACCGGAAGGAGTGTCGATGTAGATGAGGTCTTCCTGGCAGAGATCCCACCCGATAGTAGCCTCCGTTTTACTATCGGGCTTGGTCTTTTACCGGACAACGCTGGATGTGATGTTCTTGACTGCCGCAGTATAAACATAGTCCCAGGGATCTCCGCCTGATCCTCTCCTCCCGGGAGAGCCGAGCTCGCCCCACCTGCATGGGTTCATGATCTCCCGGTGGGCTGACCGCAACATCTGAGCGCTGATACTGAGCCTCCGGTCTGTTCGCGAGAACTGTTCTCCCCCTCCGTCTGGTGGCTTGATCGAGTCGATTGTCAACTCTGATGGTGAGGTCAATCAGACTATTGAGAGAAGTGGGGAGCTCGACGGCGCGGATCTCCTGTTGGATGCGGTCAGCCAACCCATGCAGGAAGTGATCCCACTGCGCCTCTTCGTTCCACTTACACTCCGCCGCCAGGGTGCTGAACTCAATCGAGTAATCGGAGACGGACCTTTCCCCCTGACGTAGGTCCGTGAGAAGGCGAGCCGCTTCCCTCCCGGCGACGGAGTGGTCGAAGACCCGTCTCATCTCTTCCGAAAGGGCGTGGAACGAGGCACAGCAGCTGTCTTGGTTTTCCCACACCGCCGTCCCCCAGAGGGCAGCCCTTCCCGTAAGTAGTGATAAGACGAATGCCACCTTCATTTCCTCGGTGTAGAACGTGCGGGGCTGCATGGCGAAGTGCAGAGAACAATGAGACAGAAATGATCGACAGAACTCTGGCTCACCCGCATATTTCTCCGGGATGGGGAGGCGTGGTTCGGGCTGGGAAATCCCCCCGGAGACGATCGGCGGTGTGGGTGGCGTGGGAGGCGCAGCGGGTGACGGTTGTTGTTGGTGTTGCGTCTGGAGAGCGAGCTCGGACACCTTCGTCACCATTGCTTGGAAGGCTCGACCCATCTCATCTATCGCCTTGTCTTGGCGATCCATACGACCCACAGCTCGTTGCAGAAATTCTTCCAGATGAGATGGGGAGCGGTCGCCTGCTGCTTCCATGATGGTCAGATCCTTCTGTAACGACAGATAAAAGAGGAGGAAGCAATTGCAGGCGATCAGATGTAGTTTATTGAGAAAGAGAGTCCAGGATGTTGGCAATGGCAAGGAAGGTCTACGGTGGCGTGAGATGAGCTGGGTGGTGAAGTCGGCGGTGCAGGTGAAGGTGGTCAATGGTTGAAACCAGGAACAGACCGGAACACTGACACGAGGACGACAACACTTAATCCACTCCAGCACACGAACACGGAAGACGGTAATCCAACTAGGACACGAAGACATGAGTGAGGATCTGACAACAGAGAGAGAGCGAGGTGAGTATAAGTAGCTGAGGTGTGATGAAGATCAGCTGGAGCGAGACAATCAACACCCAGGTGATGACAATCAACTAAACGAGCACATGGAGACAACGTAAGTACAAAAACAATCACAAAACATGACACGGAGGAAACACTGGATTTCCTACCGTGACAAATGCTTCTAATAGCAAAAAACCATGAAATGGTTTTAAACCATTACATTACTTAAAACTGCATTACATTATATTACGTAAAAACTAATTCTGAGCTTTAAGAGATTCAAGAAATAGAAAAACCAACAATGAAAATTTAATCAGATATTCCAGAAGGCTAGATATTTTAAAACCCAAAAAATCTTATGTCACTGTGTTCCTGGAGTATTTCTATAATTTGGTACACAGCACGTGTTCTAGTTTGAGAGATGGCACATTTTAATTGTGTTATTCTGTGAACACTGTCTCTTTTCATTATGGGAGCAGTGTCATACAGACCTTTTCAAACTTTTTTTAGGCATTAGATATTTTGAAATATTGAACTGACAAATGTCATAACAGAAACCTAGTCTAGTGCCCTATGATTTTCACGATGTGGAAAACGCATACAGAATTGTGCAATACAGTCATAAAAATCTAAATATACTGTATAATGCGGAATGTCAAAAATTTGACAAATTTTGGATGGATACATAAAAAATTGGTCAGTGCACTTAAATCACAATGCAATTAGGATACGTGTCTGTGAATATTAACAGAGAAAAAAAAAAGCTAATATGAAATATATGTTCTGCATGTCTCTTGTGTATGAATAGCGCAGACGCACGGTTTTGTTTTCTACACATACATACTGAAGCTCGCTGTGTTTTCAGGCTCAATACATGAACACATAAATATACTCTCTAGAACTGTTCTGAGAGCCACTTCATGAACATTTTACAATTTTCTTTTCAGCAAAACTATAGTCATATCATATACAAACACAAACCTAAAGGTCTTCACAGCAACCCTTCAAAACAAAAGTGATGTTTAACTTGAAAGAACTGTGACAGAAATATTACTTAAATGTAATGATAGCACTACTTATAATAAAATTATTGTTAAAAGAGTTGTATTTGTATTATGGTTGATTGTTGATGTTAATGCTTCATAAAAAAATAAAAATAAACAAATATACATTTTTCACATAATTTATCTTTATTTTACACTGCTCTGTCCCTACTTATATGAACGTTCTGTAATAATGGAGGCATCGTGACAACAAAGTTGAAGATCCACATGCAGGCTTTATTAGTAAACATGGTCAGACAGGCAAGGTCCAGTACCAGCAAAGAATAATATCCCAGGCAAAGACAAAGAGGAATCCATAAACATACAATAGTCAGGGTTTCCTGGTTTTATGAAGCCCCTCCCTCAGAAATACACATTGGTCAGCTGGCCCAGTGTGTTCAGAGCCATTATTTTGATGCCAAATCCGAACATTGTTACTAAAAACTCAATTAAGCTCAATATTGTATTAAATGCATTCACTTCTGTATCTTATAGATTTATGCTTAAGCAAGTGGCAAAACGTAAACACAGCCTAAAGTCTACTTTTATTATGTTAAAAGTAATAGGCTATCACAAATATTTAAAATGAAAACTTACCATTGACAGATAAGCAGCTGTCTCATGCCTTTTCTTCACATTTATATCCTAATTACAAGTAGGCTAATCCTCTGGTCATAAAGAACTATGTTTTTCTAACTGCATGAGTGCCATCTTGCTATGTTTATGGAAAAGATAAGGGTATAGCCTACTTTTCCTTGCTTTTTCTCATAGCTAAAAAGTAATGTATGAAACACAGTAGACTTTAATTATATCCATTTATGGTATAATTAATAAATTTCCTGTTCATTTTTACTCGCTGTCAATAATTCAGCTTGTGCAGCAGAGCAAAAATTGGAACATGCAGATTGAATGCTCAAAATGGACACAGAAAATAAAATATGCACTGCAAACTGTGTATTACAGAGCCTGGGAGGTGACATTAGTTTTGTCGTGGCAATGACATAATAACTTGTGGGAACATGATAATATGACATGGCCACAAGATATTAATTTGTGGGAATGTCCTATTCACAGCTTTTCAGTGGTTAGCACTCTTTGCCAGCTTTATAGTCTATGATCCATTTAAAATGTAGTACTTAGTTTTTTTTTTTTTGGCCAGACATACATTGCAAAGTTTCAGGAATGACGTCAGCACATTTATGCAAGATTTTCTCTCGAAGTAGCAATGACTGACATAGTGATAACCATAGCATTAGAAAATAAGTAAAAATGTGCATTAAGAGCATCCTCACTAATTTCACAAGCACACTCAGTGATTATTTCTGGAACCTGGTTGATATGCTTTTATTGCAAAAAACTGTATACAAAAACAACAAAATACAAATGCACTAAATAAAATAATTAAATAAATGCATATTTAGAAATTGAAGCAATTAACTAAAATAAGGAGGTTATTAATAAAATAAATAACTAGAGAAGGCTGACTATAATCAGCTTGCTTCCATTTAGTGAGATAAGCCTACTCCTCATCTTAATAATAATAATAATAATAATAATAATAATAATAATAATAATAAAAAAGAAATCTTACCACTAAGAGTTCTTCTAAATAGCAGTAAAAGTTTAACTAAGAGTTTTCCCTTAAAACCAATTCACAAAGCTAATGAGACAAACTTTTACTAGGGAATAGAGATGAGTCTTAAGCTAAGAGTAAGTGCGGGATTGACCTCGTTGCTTTGGATGATGTCAGCGTGCGTATTAACCATGCACACAGTGATTGGCTGATAGTCTCTGTCAGAGATGTATACATAGAAATAGTGTAGAACATGATTTTATACTACCATGTTCAAATAAAGGTTTAAAAATAAAAAATGTTAATTGCCACATTCAAATGAATATTTAAAAATGCAGGCTAAGTGTCACTAAATAAACAAGTTATGTCCAGCTAATTGTCAGCCTCCTACATGTATGCTTCTTGTAAACAATTAGTGAACATGTATATAAAAAGCCTTTTCATAAACAGAGTGGAAGAATCATGACTGATAGAAATGCAAACGTAAAAGAAAAACCAAACTGGACGCAAGAAGAGCTGTTACTGGAGGAGGGCAAAAGGCCTGCAGTACTATCGGTTGTGGTGGGACAGAGGGAACTTTTGGAACATAACCTGCTCGAGGGTATAGAGATCCTTTCGCCATGCCGTGCGCAAAGTGATATGAGTTGGGGCCACTGAAGGGCCTGAAGGTCTCCAACTCTCTTTTTGAGAAATAATAGCCAACAAGAAGGCAGTCTTTATAGTCAGAAGCTGATCTGATAGCTCTTAAA
Source organism: Carassius gibelio (assembly GCF_023724105.1). Taxonomy (NCBI): domain Eukaryota; kingdom Metazoa; phylum Chordata; class Actinopteri; order Cypriniformes; family Cyprinidae; genus Carassius; species Carassius gibelio. Next base: position 10,545,841 of record NC_068405.1, on the reverse strand, counting down.
TCGGCTCGAATGGAGCTTTACAGAGAGCCTCTAATATACCACAACCATGTCACGGGGGGATCACGGGACCATATGGGAGGCCTCAGCCTCAGCGCACCTCGGAGGAAACATGTCACTATGGGGTGTATGCCCACTGACTGGCCACCGAGGGGGACATGGTATGCCGCAATGATTGCCAAGTAAACTTTTAAGGTGGAGTGGATCAACCCTGCAGAGAACCTAGCTTTGTAGAAACTCCAGAACTGTACCGACTGGGCAGTTAGCAGGGTCAAGCTGGTGGTCTCTGCACCATGAGGTGAAGAGTTTCCACCTCAGGGCTGAACAGTTTCCTCATTGAGGAAGCTCTGGATGGGAGGATGGTCTCAACAACCTCGGTTGAGAGACTGGATACTATGAGCTGTGCCCCCTGAGTGGCCAACACGAGGCATGTTTATAAGAAAGGTCAAAGTCGTATTCATTTGTTAAGGCGACTGAGGTCCTTTGGTGTAAGTCATGTACTACTTAAGACCTTCTATGAGTCAGTGGTCTCATCTGTGATATTGTACTCTGTCACAAGTTGGGGAGGGGGACTGCTAGAAAAGGAGAAGAATAAGTTAAATAAACTAATAAAGAAGGCAGGTTCTGTTGTAGGGAGTGTGTTACCCACCTTTGAGGTGATAATGCAGGATAGAATGATTGGGAAACTCTATACGATGATAAATCATGATTGTCATCCTTTAAATGAAATAGTTCGTGACTTTATGAGTACCCACAGTTTAAGATTGATCCATCCACGCTGTCACAGGGAGCGTTATAGGAAGTCTTTTTTCCCAACGGCAATTAGGTTGTATAATCGGTGTTATTTAACATGACATACTTTTTGGGATTTATGTTTTTGTATATAATTACAATGCTTTGCAACTTGATACTGGAGAACAAGTTTTTATGTTGTTTGTGAATGTTGTTTTAAAGTTGTTTTAAGTTATTCATTGTATGGTTGTGCTGCTGTGACATCTAAATTTCTCTTCAGGGATTAATAAAGTTGAAGTCAAGTCACACCCACAGTCACCACAAATTCGGCAGGGGTTAAATTATCATACCCTGCGCCTGTGAGAGTAGATCTAACCTGTCTGGAATCTCCCATGGAGAGCTGTCGAGGAGCGAGATCAGATCTGAGAACCATATACGGCCAGGCCAGAATGGGATTACTAAAAACATTTCTTTGCCAAACCCCATCCAGTGTACTCTCGCTAGAACTTCCAGGAGCAGAGCGATTGGCGAAAAAGTGTACAGATGAAGCCTCTGCCAAGTCTGTACCATAGCGTCCAGTCTCAGAGGAACTGGATAAACTAAAATGAACAAGAGGGGACATAGTGATGTCTCCTGAGTCACAAAAATGTCCACCTAGGCCTTGCCAAAACTCTCCATATCTGCTTCGCTACCTCAGGGTGAAGTATCAAATCCCCGGGTCTTGGCCTCTGACTCAACAGGACATCTGCTCTTATAATGTGATTTCAAGGATCATATACTGCTCTGAGTGAGAGGAGTTTGTCCTGGGACCACACGATGATCTGGTGTGCAAGCTAGTACAGGGGTCGCGAACGCAGACGTCCCTGATGGTTGATGTAAGAGACCACCGATGTATTGTCGGTGGGCACCAACACATGGTGACCTCTCAGGTCTGGGAGGAAATATCTTAATGCTCAATACACAGCTAGCATCTCATGACAACTGATATGCCATATCAGATGGCGACCACACCACTCATGACCACAACCCTGCCAGTGAGGGGCGAGGGGAAATTTTATCCCGACTAGAATTTTATGTGGGCATCCAAGGAACTGTCCCAAGTTGGTTTAGATCCTCGCCAACCAAATTCTCCTGTGGAGTGCCGCAAGGGTCTATTCTTGCACCCATTATTTTCTCCATGTATTTGCTTCCTCTGGGCTCCATTGTCAGAATTTATGTATCATTGCTATGCAAATGATACATATATTTATTTGCCTCTAAAAATGCAACAAAGATTCTGCTCTGAAATCTAGAGGAAGTAAAAATGTGGTTTTCTCAAAACTTTTTATTTTTGAATGAATCCAAAACAGAGGTTATAGTCTTTGGCCCCTATGACAACTTTAATTGCAGAAACATTGATCTGGATTACCTTTCTCCAGCTTAATCTTTCACTAAGAATTTAGGTGTTCTCTGGAACCACAACCTCAAATTTGAAAAACAAATAAATGCGGTGATTAGTTCTTGTTTCTTCCAGCTACGTCTTCTCTCTAAGGTCAAATCCTCTCTTTCTGAGAAAACCTTAGAGATTGCGGTTCATGCGCTCATTACATCATGGTTGGATTGTAACTCTCTCTACTATGGCATTGCAAACACTCTATTGCTTGTCTCTAATTAGTACAGAATGCTGCTGTAAAGTTCCTCAAAAGAAAACGTAAATTCAATCATGTTTCTCCCATCTTAAAATCACTGCATTGGCTACCTGTGCATTTTAGAATGGAGTTAAAAATTCTTCTCTTTGTTTTAAATCCATAAGCAATCTGGCACCAAGCTATTTGTTTGAGCTTCTCTGTCTATACAATCCCATACAAAACCCGAGGTCAGGTGATCAGAGACTTTTGGCTGTCCCCAGATCATGGCTAAAGAAAAGAGGAGACAGAGCCTTTTGACATTCAGTCTCAAACCCAGCTCCCCCATGTGGGCAAGAATGACATCTCAATGTCGAACAGCCATCTGCTCTGGGGTGCGTTTCCCAAAACCATAGTTGCTAACCTGTTAGCAACTTAGTTGGTTGGCAATGTGAAATTGCATTGCAACCAACAAAGTTGCTAACTTAGCAACTATGGTTTTGGGAAACGCACCCCTGATTGAGCTTAAATCAACCAATTGTTGATATAATTTTGTATGTGGATGCCCCGCAGTTGCAGTGGAGCCAGAGTAGCATCCACGCACTTCGTAAACATGCTGGGTGTGAGTACAAGTCCGAACGGAAGTACACAATATTGGTACGCTTCCTTTTTTGTGGTTTGAGGATGGAGACATGGAAGTATGCGTCCTTGGGATCTATCATGACAAACCAGTCCCCGGACCTGATTTGTGATACAACATACTTGATAATGAGCATTTTGAACTTTAGTCTCATAACTGAGCGGTTTAACAGATCTATAATCGGATGCGACACCCCATCCTTCTTTGGAACTTGTGAAATACCGGCTGTAAAACCCGGATTCTCTGTCTTGAGGAGGGAACACCTCGATGGCCTCCCTGAGGCAGCTAAACCATTGCCTTAAGTAGAGCACCATTCCCAGCAACCGATCTGTTTTAGAAAACCCCAAAGGGGTAGTGATCCTCTCAGCTCCACTACGCTTGCGGGCGGAAGAAACTGAGAGCAACGCTCACTAAAAGCCACTGCGCCCTGGAGCTCTGGCAGAGTTGGCAGATCGACTTCTCGAGGGCACTTAGGAGAGACGAGCACCATGTAAAGCATGTAAACACCACTCTACCCCAGTAGGGGCCACCTTCTGCAGTCATCACGACACGCATCAGGACTTCTTTGCCGAGGACCTCCTAGTAGAGGGCTGCATTGGATTTGGGATCCCATTGGACCCAGTGCAAATCTTGTGGGAGTGGGCAGTTTTACCTTTGCTGTGGGTGGGAGTGGGCGGTCAGAATATTTCATGGGAGACCCGCGGGGAAGTAGAAATGTAGTAGAAATGTATTCAACACAAGAAGTTGAAAAAACATTAAAGCTGCGGTTTACTTGACAAAAGCAAAGCAAGGCAAGTCAGACATCTGGAAACAATTCTGATTTGTCACTGAAAAAAAAATGGGAAAGAGCGATTTCGTATCCACTCAAAATTCACACGTTTTACTTTGAGCATTTCCACATCTAGAGAGCATTCAGTGTGTATGGGCAGATCTTGGAAGAAAGATGCACAAGTCCGGGACCCAGGCCCAACAAGTAAACAAGGCCCAGTGATCAAATTCATTTAAGTAGTCTACAACTAGACTCTACATATACATATACATATACATATACATATACACACACACATATATATTAAATTTCAAGGTCCCGTTCTTCGTGATTCCATGTTTTAAACTTTAGTTAGTGTGTAATGTTTTTGTTAGAGTATAAATAATATCTGTAAAATTCTAAAGCTCAAAGTTCAATGCCAAGCGAGATATTTTATTAAACAGAATTCGCCTACAACGAACGACCCGTTTGTACTACATCCCTCTAGTTCCTGTAGCAATGACATCACTAAAACAGCTTTTTGACTAACCTCCACCCACATGAATACACAAAAAGGGGGACATGGTCTTGCTGCACTCCGACGGAGAAGGGGAAGAGCTGTGTTTGTTGGATTCGCACAAAGATTATTCTTGAAAGATGGAGCGGTTCCCTCTTTTTCTGGAGAAGGCGTTGTTTATGGACCACAACCGGTAAGTGTATTTTATTATTTAAGTTGGTGCATTTAACAGTTTCTGTAACTTATTACACAAACGGAAATACGGTTTAGCGGTGTTAACTAGACGTTAGGGCTGTGTAAAAAAATAGAATGCGATTTTCATGCACATCTCGTCAGTAAAAACACTCCTGTGATTATAAGTACATCTCCAGCATGTGCGTTCAGATCAGGATTGCCAGGTTTTCAAAACAAATACTGCCCACTTGCTTCTCAAAACTAGACTAATCGTGTTTCCAGGAGGGCAGCGTGCTCGAAGCTGGATTCGAATCACAACATAGGAACCGCTGGCACAATCAGAACTCCTTACGCATTTCTGAAGGAGGGACTTTGTAGAACAAGGAAGTCATCAGCCCATTTTTTATGACAGTGAGCGATATACAGATAAGTGAATTGTTTGAAAAATACTGTTTTTTTTACACGCGAAACATGAACATTTAAACGGGTTCCATATCAAACTCCTCAGAGAAAGAGAGATAAACATATGGTCTTGATCCAATTTTTTTTTTTATACCAAAAGCTCCTGTATATCTAACTTCTCAAAGTGAGATAAATGTCATTATATTCCTCATTATTAAATGTAGCCAAACAACCAAATGAATAAACACGGTCTTGTGTGGTAAGATTCACATCAAAAACTGAAAATGATGTAATACATGCATTGCCTTGGCAGCGCGTGAGCCGCTTAGTCACACAAACAATATTAATCTCCACTGAGATAAATATCTTCAGCAGTGAGTTCGCAGTCAGAGCGGGATGAAATCGCAGTGCTGGCTTCCGAACCCAGAGATCGGGCAGATCTGGTGGGTAAGGTAGGAGATAGGGCTAATCCTGTCTCCATTCCCTCCAGCAGATATATCTGTGAACCCAACGAATGCAGCCACCGCTCTGCCTCGGCAGAAGCAGGACCAGTACTGTAAGGGACGCTGGCGAAGGCTCCCTCTTGAAGAGAGCCCTCCGGGATCAAAGCGTCCGCATTGGCAATCATACACAATGCAGGCAGTCGGCTCCCTCCAGAGCCAAATCAGCGTGCTTTGATCCCAGGCAGTCCATGCACAGACTGTGTGTATCCCTGCTCGTAATATAGTGTATGTGTGTGAAAGTGACATACAGCCAAGTATGACCCATACTCAGAATTCGTGCTCTGCATTTAACCCATCCAAAGTGCACACACACACACACACACACACACACACACACACCATGAACACACACCCGGAACAGTGGGCAGCCATTTATGCTGCGACGCCCGGGGAACAGTTGGGGGTATGGTGCCTTGCTTAAGAGCACCTAAGTCATGGTCTTGCCATCCCAATACTCAAACCCACAACCCTAGGATTAGGAGTCAAACTCTCTAACCACTAGGCCACGACTTAAATAAGACTCACAAGACAGACTGATAACATGCACACACGGAGCGCTTGCTGAAAGACACGATGCTGATGCCAGCTGTGCGGCATGTGCTTTTATAGCTTCCCGGTCATTTACGTTACCCCACCCGTTATGACACGCCCTTCCAATGGATAGATCCCCATAGTTTTTCGACGCAGCTCGAATTCCTGAAGAGGGACAATGGATATAGACTAATCAAAGGAAAATCGTCCCAGACAAGTTCTACAACAGCCATAATACCCCTGCAATTGAACCTTTATAAAAGTTCATTATCATCAAATGTTTACATTCCAAGTCAGATTGCTGGTGTTCTGACAAATAATGCTAACTATCAGATTATGCTGCCTAGCAGACATTTTCATCTAAAGTGAATTATGATGCATTCAGGTTATACATTTTTATCTTTTGACATCAGTATGTGTGTTCCCTGGGAATTGAACCAAAGAACTTTGTGCTGCTTTTGCAATGCTCTACCACAGAGCCACAGGAACATGACAACACTGTGTGTATCCTACTGTAAGAGTAAATTTATGGTTGAGGTAGGTTTAGGATTAGAAAGGAAGTTCTTGGCTTATGGTATCAGTTACATTACACAATATCCAACACCCCTTTCATCCAAACAGAGAATAAACTGAATAAATTTGATTTAGAATTTCTTGGCTTATGGTATCAGTTAGTTTGTGAAGCCAGCATAAACCAAGCTTCACAAACAAGGATTTGATGTGCATTATGAATATTTGGACTCTGCAGTCACTTGTTATATAGTGTCAGATTTTACACATTAAAATTTACAATGAGAGTATAATAACAGTGTGTATACAGGTGCTGTTCATATAATTAAAATATCATCAAAAGGGTGATTTATTTCACTAATTCCATTCAAAAAGTGAAACTTGTATATTATATTCATTCATTGCATTCATTTGGTATTTTCCTTTAGTTAAAATAAATAAGCATTTGAAATATATCAGTCTGTGTGTGATGAATTAATATAATATACAAGTTTGAATTTTGAATGGAATTAGTGAAATAAATCAAATTTTTGATGATATTCTTTGAATTTTCACAGATGCTAAGTGAACTGGGAGTTAAACATCAATTGGTGAGTGCATACCATCCAGAGTCTCAGAGGGCATTGGTGAGGTTTCATCAGACTCTTAAAACTGTGCTCCACAGACTTCTGCGCCTGTCTCTGTACTGTAGTATACGACTTCTTTCAGGGAACGTCTTCAAGTGTGAGGCATGAGTTTCAGCCAGGTGAATGGTTCTCTCCCTTCTTCCTGTGTCTGGAACAACCTTGCAAGCTAAGTTCTCTGGCCCTTACATCATTGAGAGAAAAACTTAGTGATACTAATTATGTTGTTGGCACTCCTGAGCAGTGATGTAAGGGCTCTAAAAAGCACACACCATAAGAAATGTAAACCCAGATGTTCCGGTTAAACCCGTCTGCAGAAGTTTTATTACCTACAGAATGTTTGGACGAGGATGGACTAATAGCAAAAGATGCTCAAACTTTGTGTGCCCGCTTGCAGAATTCAGTTATTCTGAGTGATCTGCAATCCTAGCTCTTCCACTTAACAGAAGAACAGAGTAAAGTTAGTAACTTAATTGTTAACTATTTTGACCTGAAATGTATCAGCTACGTTCCAGCGGCTCATGAACAGAGTTTTGTCAGAAGTGACCAATGTTGAGGTATATTTGGATGCTGTTGTGATATATTCTAACTCTTGGGAGGAACATCTTGATAAGTTAAATGTTGTTTTTGAACTAACAACACTAACAAATGGGGATTGTGCCATTTGTTAGGAATAAGTGGCAACTATCTAAGCTTTTGAAAGAATTTCCCTGCTATTGTTTCTCCTCTTACGGATCTTTTGAGTGCATCCAGTAAGTTTGTGTGGACTCCAGAGTGCATGGATGCATTCAATGCTGCAACAGATCCCCTCTATACTGCACCTGTTCTCTCTGCTCCTAATTTCTCATGGCATTTCAAACTACAAGTTGATGCCAGCGCTGCAGTCCTGATGCAGGAGGATGGAGCAGGAATTGACCATCCTGTATGTTTTTTCCTCAAAGAAATTCAAGTGTCAACTAAATTAGTGTAATTGAGAAGGAAGCACTAGCTCGGTTACTAGCCTTTCAAAATGTTTAACTTTATCTAGGTGGAAGTGTTAGCCCCATTTTGGTTTATACAAACCATAATCCATTGGTGTTATTAACTCACATGTCTAACAATGCTCAATCAACGTTTAATCAGTGGTCTTTAATTTTGCAGGAATACCACCTTGACATCCGGCACAAGAAAGGAATTGACAACATCATTGCCCATGCCTCATCCAGAAGTCATTCCTTAGAATTAAAATATTTTGATGATTAGTGAATTGGTACATTGACCTATAACCACTGGGTGGTTATGGTCTTTGGTGACGGGGTGTTACATCCAGAGCCATAAAGGTTCTGTTTGTGTGTGTTCAAGCTGTACCATTTCTTTCTCCATCTCTCTCTCTTCATAGGAGAAATGGTTTCAGCTAATTCAGCTAATAAATGCCCTGCTGTGATTGGATGCTGGGAGTATTTAAGCTGCAGACACCATCAGCGCCACATTGGTGGTGACTTGACTGTGTTCAGCAGCTTTCAGGTCCCATCTTCAGCCCCAGACCTGATACTTTGTTGAAACCAGTAATTGACGTTGTATCTCTACCTCATATTTTCTGTGCTATTCATTGAAGTAGTTTTCTCTTTTTAGTCTCTTTCTATTACTGTCACAAGCCAGGCTAGAACTCAGGTCTGGTGGTTGAGAGATCTGCCACTATACCACAGAGGCTGTAAATGTTGCACAAAACACTCAAAGGAGTAATAAAGGCAACACTGGTTTTGCAACCCCAAAATCCAAAAGTTCTTTTCATACGGAGGAATTAATAACACAAAAGATAAATGGGGGGAAAAAAACACATGAGAAAATAAAAACTCTACAAGGTGAGAAAACAAAACTAGAGCACATAAACAATCAAATAACTAAGAACACCTTACTTGAGGTAGCTAGGAAGGATTTGGAAAACCAAAGCAGGTAGCACGCAGCCAAGATTCAAAAACCAAGTGTGGAACAAAGGGAACAACTCAGCTAAAATACTGTAGGAGAAACAAGGCACAGGTGACCTGGATAATGCTAACAAGAGTAAACAAGGAAGAATTAAGGCAGGCGGGAACACAGGGGACCTCTAGAGGCATGGAGACAAACTACAGGAGGTCAAATGCTGACAATTACACTTTATGATTGAGATTCAAAAGGCAGAAGTGAGTGTTATCTTTAATGAGTATTCATTGTATGATTTAATACATCTGTTTTTCATTGGTTTATTTGATGTTTTCTAGTTAAACAGTTATTTCTTTATTTGTGTGGTTAGTAGGGAGGTGGGTGCCATTTATTTTTAATTTGACCTTTTCTCCTGTTTATATTAGTAAGGGAGTTAGCTTACTTTCTTTTCTTTTTTCTTTTAGTTTAAGTAATTTTGATAAGGAGTAAGACTGATTATGTTTGTTGTTTTGGCAATTCCCCCTTCTGTTTTTGATACCCCCCCCCCCCTTTTTTTTTTGTCTAATTTGTAAATAAAAACTACTTTCTTTAATGAGATAACTATTTGGTTATTGTAAAACGACTCTTGGTCTGGAGATGGGGTGGTTTCATGCTGTTGCATATTAATTTCACCACCATACATTTTTGCTGTTTCATTCCTCCCCTAGACCAATTAGGAAAATGTAACAGCACATTTGGATAGTTTGTGGTTCAGTTTTAGTGACTTAGGAGTCCTCTTCACTACTCATAATGTTTCACAGATTTAGGAGCTAGTTTTAGTGCTAAAATGCTTTGTGAAATACTCTTGGAGTAAACATTTAGGAGTCCTATATTTAGAACTGGCACGCCCATTATTTTTAAGATTTTCTCCTTAAATGGTGAGTAATGAGCTACTTTAAGCCTTAAGATGTTTTGTGAATACTAGTCTTTTTTTTCAGTCATCACAGTTGTAAACACAATGGCTTTCATCTTCCATGAGAGGGGTTTGGCATCACGGCGTCTTTGTTTCCAGGCAGAATTCTAAAAAACAAACATGACACACGTATCCAAGAAATCCTGTAGAATTCAACCAATCAGATGAGGACTTTGAAAATCCTTAAGTGTTTGCAATTTTGAGTACTATATGCATTAGACATTCAGCCAGTGGTCCATGGGAATGACGTACTTTATGGGATAACAAATCTATTTTAATTGTCTTCCAAAACACCTCAAACTAAAAGAACTTCAAACTAACTGAATCCAGCGGGAAACAAAAAGCTGATGTTCTTGGAGTGGCTTTGTCCAAGTATTATTATTACAGCAGTGTAATGATTTAGAACTGGACAAATCAAGTACAAGAGTCAAATAAATGAAATATGTTCTCTATCCAACAAAGCAGTTCCCAACAATTTTTCATTTTAGTGTATTTCTGTATGAATTAAAACATTCATTTCTATGAAACTGGCAACTTTTAAAATCATTTTCTCATAAGATCCATAGTGCATTTACAATATACATTTAATCAGTATTTGTGTTCCCTGGGAACCACGACATTGGCATATCTAGCACAAAGCACAGCAGGAACCTATGTGAGAGTGATGTTGCTAAATTCTTGCCCTTACCTTGTCTTTTTCAATTAAAGTCTATCTGGTCCACCACCATCACTGCAGATGGACATAACCTAGCATAACCTTAAAGCCTCACAGCATTACTGAACGCTTTCCAACTAACTGACAAGAATTTTTCTGAGTTATCTGAAGGCTTTAGGGGCCTAACATCTAACCGCTTTGCTTTGTTATTCCTGTAATGGTACAAACTCCCACATTCAGACAAGCAGTGAGGGTGGTGAACTTTACGCTTGATAGCATCTGCTCTTTTCTCCCCTAGAAACCATTTATTCTGGATTAAAGCAAGTTAGAGGAAGCGAGGGCGAGAGTAAGACTTTCATGTAGATGCCTCAAAAGCTGCTTCAGCACACAGAGAAAATCTTCGATGCATATATAGACAAAATATAAATAAAAACAATCTAAAGGGATTTACCAGTGTATCTATGTATATGAATCATAGGTAGGCAAAAGTTGCATAGCTAAAATTATGCAAAAAATGAAATACAGAGACTTTTCAAAGTTTTTAATATTGAATTAAGCATATTTTCTTTCCCCATTGGCAAATAGTTTTCTGCTTCTTGTTATGTTAACATCATGTGATTTTATGAAATTTAAAATGAAATCAAGAAAAAGAAAAACTTTATGGTGCTTTTCTTCCCAATATAAGTAATAATGTCTTTTGTTTTCATTTAGCATTAAATGAACACACTTGTTTTATACAGTTTTGAAAGCAGATCATTGTCAAACTAAGAAATATGTCAACAATACGATGAGAAGTTATATTAACGGATAATGCAACAAATATCTTACAGCCTCTTCATCCAAACAGAGAATAAACTGAATAAATTTGATTAAGAATTTCTTGGCTTATGATATCAGTTAGTTCCTGAAGCCAGAATAAACCAAGCTTCACAAACAGGGATTTGATGTGCATTATGAATATTTGGACTCAGTGTCAGATTTTACACATTAACAATAACAATGAGAGTATGATAACAGTATGTGTAACAGAGAGTGTAAACCGCTACAGGAAATAATTAAATGCTGATTAGTATTCCTCACTCCATACTCATATAATAAGTTAAATATAGACAAATTACTAATTTCATATACATTAATATAATATTAATATAAATTATAGTTCAAAGGTTTGAGGTCACACAAGAAATTAATACATTTATTCAGCAATGATGCATTAAACTGATCAAAGGTGACATAAAACATACAATGCTTCAATTTCTAATAAATGTTATTTATTTTTTTATCAAAATAATCTTTCTATTAATAATTTAAAAAAAAGTTTCCAAGAACATTAATAATAATAAATGTTTCTTGAACAGAAAATCAGAATATTAGAATGATTTCCGAAAGGTCATGTGACACTGAAGAATGGAGTAATGGTGCAGAAAAATCAGGTTTAAATCAAAGGAATAAATGACATTTTAAAATATATTAAAATAGAAAACAGTTGTTTTAAATTCATATTTAATATTTCACTATATATATATATCTGCTAACATAATATAATCTGCTAACAAAGAAACCTGGAGCTACAATTAGATCTCTATGGACTACTCTATGATTTATTCAAAAACCACTGACTATGACAAGATTGTACATCATGACAGCATAACGGCAGATTCCAACTCAAGTCAATGAAAGGAAGCGATGTGGCATGCATGTTATCAAATACAGATCGTGCAAATGTCTAGAAGAACTTCTCTGATTGGAGAAAAGCCAGAGATTTTAGATCCCCTAATAAATGGATTCAACGCCTAATGCATGTGCAGTTCACGTCAGCACTGACCTCTTTATAAAACTCCTACTAATCTCTCTAACGGAATATTGCCCCGTAGAGGTGATATTTTATTACTGAGCTATATTTTTCCAAGGGCCTTTCCTCCCTCAGAGCACTCACCAATTGACTATAAATCAAGCTGGTTTTTCTTGTTCTGAATGCAGAGCCAATTATACAAAGCAGTCATCTTCCTCAAGTTTGAAATGATAAGGGTTTAAACATAGAACCGTGCTCAACTCTAGTGTGACTGTGGCAAGAGTCTTGGGATAAAAAGGCTTGTACAAAGCCATTTACAAACAACTGTAGTGAGAAATGAAGCTGTCAGGTATCCACTAACACTGTCTTGAAAGGTTAAAGTCTCAATGCATTCGCTGTCCGCACCATCCCGGGATTGCAAAAACATAAGCTCACGGTGGAGGCGAGAGGCGTGTAAGGTTGATCCAGTGATGGTTGTCGTAAATCTGCAGGGAATTTGCTTTTCTGCCTTTTTTTTTTTTTTTTTTTTACTGTGAGGCTGTACAAGACAGTATGCAGTTTTAGACAGTGAATTCCCACCACAGCAATAATACATCTCTGTGCTTGTAAAAATTAACTCATCCAATCTCAAGAAACATGTGCATCGCAAATAGTGTAAAAGACCATTCTTAGATTATTCTCTAAATATAAAACACAAAAAGCTGCTCGCACCAGTAGCAGCAGCATACTGCTATTCCTTATTCAACAGAGCACAAAAGTGGCCGCCCACATTTTAACAAGCCTTGGTTCCGGAAGGATTTTTTCTCATTCATCTTCCTCCGAGACATAAAAACATTTCAATGAAGAGTTCTAGTCATAAAGCAGACCATCCATCACTGAGATGAGTCACAACAAACTTTGATTTGAAGCAAAAACAAACAAAAAAATGAAATGTGGTTGCTTAATGCCTTTTATGAGGGAATATACTACTTCTCCAAGAATGTGATTGATGTAACAATCAAAAATATAAAGGTAAATGATAATTATAAGATACCATATAATATTTTATAATATCCTGTGTGTGTGTGTGTGTGTGTGTGTATTATATATATGGGGGGGTTAACTGACCATTTGCAGGGAGTTTGATTGACAGGCGATCTGACCAATCATAACACTGAATTTGCCATTTTCAGGCAAAGAAACCAGACAGGAGAGTAAATTATCATAGGTGGTCTTAAACTTGTAAAACAGTGTATTGAAATCTGTCTGTGTTTGAAATAAGATACCTTCTGATGTTAATTCTGTTTATTTCGCAGTATAACTAGTAAAGATGAAGAGATGATCGGTTCATGTGCCACTTAAACTGAGGCACTACTGTGACTGTCATGACACATTAAATAGCGAAAAATCTGTATTTCTTCTTCGAGTGAATTTCTTACAAAATGACAACATTTATAAGCTGACACTTGCATGGTAAAAGTAACCTGCTCTGTTTTGTCTGTCAGTGCGTCCTTCGCTCCACAATGTATTTTAACTGCGTGAGAACTAGTGCTGTCAAAATTAGTGTTTTAACGCAGGAGATTAACATGTACAGTTAACACCATTATTATTATTATTTATTTTATTTTATTTTTTGAAGACTGAATGGGAAGTTATTTAATTATTATTATTATTATTATTATTATTATTATTATTATTTTATGAAGTTGATGCAAGTTCCTAAATAAACCTGCAGTATATTGTCTCTTAATTTCTGGGCACATAGTACATCTCTCTTGGCAATTTATACTTTATCACATAAAATCAGTTTCTCTTTGCAGGTAATGAATAGGTTTTCCTTCGAGAAGCCGACTGCTGTGCTCTATAAACATTGTTTAGCACTGCTAAGCAACATGGGAGAGATGTGGAATGCACTCATCGCCAAACCTCTTCTTCTCAAAAGGCTGTAATCAAATATAAGCGACATCAGATAAAATGTGGACTTCTGAGGGCATGAACAAACAAATGCTTTTTGAAAAATGCATCTGGGGTTCAAAGATATAATTATATTTTCCTTTGCGAGCTATTATGGAACAAGTTGATATAACAACAAGGTGTGAATGATATTAATTTCCACCAAAACTGAGCATTTTGTCTTCATTGTTGCATGTGCACACATTCCTTCACCATTCATAACATAATTGTATCATTATGCAAAATCCACTGTACAAACAATTTGATTTCCACATCAAATTGCTCCCTTGACAGCTCAGACTGCTAAATCTAAATTTGATGTAGCTTTTAGACTGTGACTATTCTCATTCATAGATCATCATGCATGGTGATGTTTATTGTGTTTATCTGCTATTCTATTGGATTATCTCTTATTGAGTTTTTTTGTTAAATATTGTTCACCGTCAGTTATTTGATAACCACACGATACATTTTCGTTAGCATATTTAATCTTTAAATATTTAATGCATTACAAATGTTATCTGTCTTTGAATCCGGAAAGTGTGGCTCACAATATGGTGGCCACATGCTGTGACCAATTAAACAAACATTCTCTTGAATAGGGATTAGAGGATTACTTTTGTTTTGGATCAATAAGTGAGTTGGATTGATCTGTATGAAAAGTTCCGCATATATTAAATCTCATCTATACACAGGGTGATAGGCAGATGTAAAATAGACCTTGATGTGTTAGAACTGTCGATCATGTGTCTCTGTGGTTCTCATTACTGCAGGACACAATAGATCTGAGCTCAGGATTACTCATTTCTGATTAAAAACTTAATAAAAACAGCACGCTTTTCTTAAAACAAGGTTTAAACAAACCTTTTGTGTGTGTGTGTGTGGTTTTAGTTCTGCATACATCTTAACAAAAGAGAAAACAAATTACAAACAACATTTGCAGGTTGGTGTCATTAATAATTTTGCCTGTAAATGCGAAACATATGTTGAAATTCACTTTATTGGTCTCCCAAGATAATGTAATTTTGTGCAAAGTTCTTTGAACTTTTGAATGACTAGGAGCTTCTAGCAGGTTTTAACTGAAGTGCATGCCACTTGTTTGTTTCTGTTTATTAAGTGAAGCCTCTGTCACCTTGAGTGACACAGACATCTCTTAACAAATATATTTTGTAATTAGTCTAATTAACAGTTAATGTGGGAGTTGGGGAGTTGTTAGGTGCCAAACCATAAACAAGCTAATGATGAAAACATTTTCTGGTGGTTTTTGAATACCATTAATGTACTATTATAGTTTATGTACTATTATAATTGTTTATTTTTAGGTTTTAAATTTTCATTTCAATTTTAAAGTTTTTTAATGTTTTTTTTTTTATATGTCTACATAGTTTTATACATTTTCTGTTTTATTTTAAGCTGTTTTAGTACCACAAGTGAATGTTTCCTTGGCAACATTAATGTTTGTTTGTTTCATGTAATGTTTACTTAAAGTAACAAAAAAATTTATCCCTTTCAGTTAACTAGAATAACACTGTTAATGTAATCCTGCTTTTACATTTACAGTGGCTTGTAAAAGGATTCATATAATTTTTTCATGTTTTGTTGCTGCCTTATGTTAAACTGCTTTAAATTACTTTACTCAATCTACACTCTACATACCATAATGACAAAGCAAAAACAGCATTGTCACAACTTCGTAAATGTAATAAGAAAAAATAAATAAATAAATAAATACAAATGTTCACTGCATAAGTATTCATACCCTTAACTCAGCACTTAGCTGAATAACATTTACATCCTCAAGGATTTTGGAGTATGATGCAACAAGCATTTGGCAATTATCTGCCATTCTTCTCCTCATCTCTTCACTTCTCAAGCTGTGTCAGATTGGATGGGGGCAGACACATATTTTCAGGTTTCTTCAGAAATATTTGATTGGGTTCAAGCTCAGGCTGTGGCTGGGCCATTCAAGGACATTCACAGAGTTGTCTATAAGCCACTCTTGCTGTGTTCTTAGGGTCATTGTCCTGTTGGAAAGTGAACCGTCTGCCCAGTCTGAGGTTCTGAATGCTCTGGACTGGGTTTTCATTAAGGCTGTCTCTATATTTTGGTGCACTGAGCATTTCTTCCACTCTGATGAGTCCCTCAGTCTCTGCCACTGACAAACAGACACACAGCATGAGGCTGCTACCAGCACACTTTACTTTTGGGATGCTACTCAGGTGATGAACAGTTTCAGAGACTGGTTTCCTTCAAACATGATGCTTGGTTCATCAGACCAGAAAATCTTGTTTCTCACAGTTTGAAGGTCCTTTAGGTGTTTTTTTTTTTTTTTTTTTTTTTTTTTTGGCCACACCTCCATAAAGCCCAGAGTGGTGGAGCATTGCAGCAATGTTTCTCCACATATGATCATGGAGCTCAACTCGAGTGACCATCAGCTTCTTGGTCAGCTCACTAACCAAAGCCCTTCTCCATCAATTGCTCAGTTTGTACAGGAGATCATCTCTGAAGAGTCCTAAAAGCATCTTAAGCTTAAGTTGATTGTATAGCTCCACTGCTGACAATGGAGCTACAATCAACTTAGGCTTACAATGCTTTTGGGAAACACAGCCCTGGTTTGTTTTAAACTTCGTCCATTACGGTTAACAGATACTACATGCTTCTGTGAACCTTCAGTGGAATAGAAAGTTTTCTGAACTCTTCCCCAGATGTGTGGCTTGATGCAGTCCTGGTTTCTGAGCTCTAGAGACAGGGTTTTCTTTTTCTTTTCTTTTTTTACCTCAGGGCTTGGTTTTTGCTCTGATATGCATTTTCAGATGTTAGACCTTTTATTAAGATATGTTTGCCTTTCCAAATCATAAAGCTACATTTCAACTGTATATATATATATATATATATATATATATATATATATATATATACACTTCTTTTCCATTTTGCATTTACTTGTACTTTTACTTTCAATACTTAAGTACGTTTAAGATTAAAAAAAAAAAAAATTGTACTTAAGTACAAAAAAAGTATAGTACAAAAATATAGTACAAATCTAAATCATTAACTTATTCAGGTAACAATTTGGGGCCTAATAAAAGCACAAAGCAATTGATAAGAGAGTCAAATTATTAACATAAATACAAACCATTTTTATGATTATTGCCTCTTAATTGCTATCTAAAATGAGCACTAACAAGCATGTTCATGTTGGCATTCAGTGATGCATTCTGTTTTTTGCATATTTATTTATTATTATCAGTTCTTTCCAGATATATTCTGACTGCCAGCTGTGTTTCAGTAAGCACATTAACCAACAGGGGCATGCCACCATCGTGGTTTAAGTAATGATGTAAAAATGTAATGTAATGTGCTTCGACTGACTCATGGATCCCAGAATTAGCATTGCAAGTCTACACTTTACAGCAGCTCAGTATACAGTACATAAATTAATGGGCTCCTCAATTCCAGGGAGGATACCATAGTTTGAGAATAGACACAACAATGATTAGTGCTGTTTGTTTCTGGCTACAGTTTTACAAATACATACCTCTTATTAAATTATTAAGTATAATAGTTATTCTCACTGACTTATTGCACTATTTTGCTGAATTAAGAGTACAGTCTGTCCCTGTGAGAACAGTAGCCTATATATGGTATCATCCCATCCTCGTCTAATATTAAACATTCTTTGTGTGATTCCTGGGCACTGGCACAAGAGGTCTGCTTGAGAGCTCATACATCAGCGGGACAAGCCAAAGGAGGATGTTTCAAACACAATGGCAAATAAAATCCTTCACTCAAACCACCAACTCAAACACATCTTTTCCACTGCCCACTTTAGCTAAGTATAAAAAACGTTTTCTCATAACGTCAAATTCTTTTGTTCTTCTAGTGAAAAGCACACTGAGGGAAACATTAATCATGGAGTGGTTTTAGCTCTGTCACTCCAATGTGTTTTTTTATTATATATATATATTTTTTTTTATTTTTTTTTTTCTTATTCTATGTGTACAGTTCAGTCTATTACATTACAATCTGTATGCGCTGTGGTTCAATGATGTGGCACTTAGCCAATTCAAAGATGCATTAAAATGCTATTCATGCAGACAATGACTTTAATTACATGCTTTGGGTATATGTTTGCACTTGAATTGAATTGGCATACATTTATGGAGATGGAAGAAAAAAATACTCATTATGGATGAAATTCCAGAAAAATTGGCATTAGAACTTCCACAAAAAAAAAAAACCTTGCTGCAGAAAGGAAAGAACAACCTCAATCAGACATCTCTGGGAGTCTTCTCAGCAAGAAGAACACCACGCGACAAACAGGTTCCACTTCATGGCGTTAGCGTGTCTCTTAGACGGTGCTCTCGCCGAAGTGATGGTGTTCGCTACCTCCTGGGGTAAGTCACCTAGAAACTCAGCATCCCGTCCAGGGACCAGACATGGAGTTTTTCAGAGGTCTGGACGTGGGTGGGCTCCCTGTCTCTGAGTCAGTAGATCTCTCCTTAGAGGAATCGGTCAAGGAGGGACTGTCAAAAGGATCACTAGTTTGGGGAACCAGGTGTGACTAGGCCAATACGGTGCCACTAGCAAGACTTGTTCCTTGTCCTCCAGGATTTTGCACAGTGTCTGTGTGAGAAGGCTCAGTGGGGGAAACACATATCTGCATAGGTCCCACGGCCAGCTGAGTGCCAGTGTGTCCATGCCAAGTGTTCCCTCGGTCAGGGAGTAGAACATCTGGCAGTGAGAGGTCTCTGGAGAAGTAAACAGCTCTACCTGAGCAGCTCCAACACGCTTCCAAATAAGCTAGACCGTCTGGGGATGGAGTGGCTATACTTCTGGGAGCATTACTCGAGACAGCTTGTCTGCTGTCTGGTTCAGAAGAACCAAAATGTGAACAGCACGAAGTGACCTCAGAACCTTCTGACTCCAAAGGAGGAGATGGCGGTTGCAACATGCAACGGGAGCGCAGACTACCTTGTCGTTGATGTACACAACGGTCGCTGTGTTGTCCGTTCGGACCAGCACGTGCTTACCTCATAAGTGACCTTTAAGATGGTTTAAGACAAGGTTTACTGCCAACAACTCAATTATGTGACAATTTAGTGCCAATGCAGTGGGCCCATCCAAACCCCTGACGATGCATGCTCGTTGTATGTGGCCCTCCAGCCGGTGGTGGTGGAATCCATGTAGACTACAGCATGCCTGGAGATCTGTTCTAGGGGCACCCCTGCCCGGAGGAACATAAGATCTGACCACGGGGTGAGGGTTTGGCGACAGACCGGTGTAACTTGGACCCGGTGAGTGCCGTGCTTCCACGCCCATCTCGGGACTCGGCCATAAAGCCAGTGCTGGAGTGCCAAGTCCCTTTGCTTGCATAACTGATCCCGAGACTGTGCTAGTATAAGTCAGTCATCTAGATAGTTGAGGATGCGAAAAACTAACTCTCTGAGGGGAGCCAGAGCCCCCTCTGTGACCTTTGTGTAAACACGGGGAGACAGGGAAAGCCTGAAGGGCAGGAGCTTGTACTGATATGCCTGTAATGATGAGCAAACCGCAGAAACTGTTTGTGGCGCGGAAGAGTACGCGTCCTTCAAGTCGATCACTGCGAACCAATCTCAGGGATGGACGCACCCAAAGATGAGTTTCTGCATCAACATCTTGAACGGTAGTCAATGAAGGGCCCAGTTCAAAACTCACAGATCCAAGATTGGCCGTAACCCACCACCTTTCTTGGGTACAATGTATCAGCATTGCAAGTATCGCATCCTTTGCCAGTAGGACTGGGATTTCTGGCCGCAGAACAGGGGCATTGGCCGCATTTACTGTAGTGAAGCGGATACCGCAACAAATAGATTCAACGGATAGAAAGGAAAACATTTTAATACTCTCTCATATGTCGTCAGCATTAAGCAAATACATGTTTAAATCATTTAAACAAATCTTTGGCTAATGGCTAATGAACATTTAATTTCACAAACCCTGCAAACTTAGTCAACTCCAGCTGTGAGATCTTGTGAAGTGTGCATTTTTATCTAGCTCATTTTCACTGTGTGCTGTATTTAAAAATAGTGTTACCCTGAAAATATGATTGCTTAATGCACATATATATATATATATAACTTAAAACATTAAAATGTTTTTTTGAAAGTAAATTTTCTTATTGTATAAAACCAGCATAAACACTAAGATTTCTATGAATTTGGCTCCATTTGAACTCAGCACTTTTAATTGATTTATCTTTTTCATTATTTTAGACATAATTATTTGTCATTGATGCAGACTCAAATATGATAGTATGTATTTTCATTGCATAGATCCTTGTCAAGCTGGATGGTGTGGCCTCTTTAACTTGAGGAGAGTGAATCCTCCATGTGGAGGATGTTGACACACTGTCAAGTAATCAGAAAATGATAACTGCAGGTGCATGACATTTACAAATTTAAACAATTTGAGCTAAAGTCTCAGGGATAATTTGACAGTAAGTGAGTTAAAATGCCAGGGAAATTTTCTGCAAAGATTTCATAATGCAAATCTAGGCACTAAGTTAGTGAAAAATAAATGTAAAAATCTTCTTGTGTGAGAAATCAACTTTGCATCATTACCGGATTAAACTGTGCACTTAATAAATAGGTCAATTTATTTTTCACAAAAAAATTTCACAAAAAATTGCCTTCTGTGTGAATACAAACATGTCCCAGGATTGATTCAGGGATCGATCCCGTGTTGGAGACCTAGTAATATTGACGGGTTCAGTCCTGGAATGAGCTCTGTTTGAACAAAAACCAGAGCCAATGGCATAAAGGGTGTTTTTTAGTGATGACGCACTATCGTACGACACTCTTACCGGGTGGCATATCAATGTCCGCAACAAAAAAATATGTGCAAACTGTAATAAAGAAGAGATTAGGTTGCTCCTCACTATCTGCGCTGAAGCTGAGATTGTTTGCCTGCTTAAAGGGTTAGTTCATTTAAAAATTCAAATCAGCCCATAAATTACTCACTCTCAAGTCATCCTAGGTGCATTCTTTCAAACAAACCCAGGGTTATAAAAATAAATGTTTTAGATCTTTCCAGCTGTTTAATGGCACTCAGCGGGTATTACAGTGCTTCAGTCCAACAGAATTTAAATAAAAAGTCCCTATCCTTAATAAAAAATTTCTCACATGGCTCTGGGGGCTGAACAAAGTCCTCTTGTAGCGAACTGATGCATTTTTGTAAGAAAAAAAAAACATATTTAAATGTAATAAATTAATTCTAGCTTGCACTCAATGTTGTAAACAAAGCAGTTCCAGGGGAATATAGTATGAGGTCAGATTTCTGCATGCGCTTCTCAGAAGTGACGAATGTGGAAGCAGACGGGAGAGATCTAAACAAAACAACGGACACTAATTAGTAGGGCTGTAGTACTCAAGTCCGGACTCGAGACATTTTTCTATCATCTCGGACTTGTCTCGGACTCGTCGGACTTGACTTGGACTCAACAAAGCTGGACTTGATTACAGCTAAATCTACGAATTAGAAGTACAAAATGAGGATTTCCGTGCACTACTGTTGGCACAAGCTCCATTAAAGTGATTATTACGTTTTGAATATAAATATGTCTCTTGCAAATACGCGTACCGATTTGCTACAGGAGGCCTTTGTTTACACCACACACGCGCCATTGCTGGCTGTGCTGATTTAAATCTAGCAGTTCTTTTGTGTTTGTGTTGCAAGTTTAGTGGCGCAGGTAGTGACGTTTATCTCCGGCCAATCCGTGATCAACAGAGTTTACATGTCATGTTTTGGTAACGGTACGGTTCACTTGAAACCTCAATCGAAGTGGTACTAAAAAAAGTACCAGGTAATGTACCCAGTGGAAAACCCCCCTAAAGTGAACCGTACCATGCCGTACCATGAAGTGGAAAAAAGCGCTATCCTTGACATTTTTACCAATTATATACTAGCGGTGACCCACTCCCTGAGAGGTTCTCCCAACCTACACCCCACAGGAAACTGAGAACAATGACACTTACATGATTTTTAAAAAGTGTGAAACTAATCATTGCATCTTCTCATTGTGTAACAGCATGACATCATTAGGTGAGATAACACACACCTAAAGGAATATGTTTATTAGTGTTTTGGCAGCTTTGAAGACTAGAAATTTAAAGAGGAGCTTGTCATTGTCAAGAAATATGCCTTACTACACTAAGCATATTTTAGCATCATAAAGTATATATATATATATATATATATATATATATATATATATATATATATATATATATATATATATATATATATACTTATTTTCGACTAATAGAAGGGGTCATGAAAATAAAGAAAACTCTTTGAATGAGAAGGTGTGTCCAAACTTTTGGTCTGTACTGTATATATATATATATATATATATATATATATATATATATATTGTGTACCCACACACACACATATGCGCTGCACTACAAAATCACTAAACCTACACATTATTTTCTTCCTTAAAAATTAACTGAATGTGAAATACAATTAGTCGGACAAGTCGACAGGCTTTCTCAGGTGTTCAAAAAATGATGAGAAGTGAGTGCATTGTCATGTTTTTATGGTTCATGTGAAGCAGTTGGCTACTCCCCTTCTTGTTTATTTCAACACGCACATTGTTATATCTCAAAAGGACAGAACTATAAATCCAAGCATCCCAATATATACAAATGCTTATAGCTGTAGGCTATATATTAATTTATAATACCATTTATTTTTCAGTATTTTATTATATTTTACAATTTATTTCCTGTGATGCATTATTACTCCAGTCACATTATCCTTCAGAAATCAGCCTAATATGCTGATTTCCTGCTCAAGAAACACTTCCTTTTATCAATGTTGAAAACGGTTGTGCTGCTTAATATTTTATTTACCGGTATACATTTTTCCCAGACGTTATTTGATTTAACTGACATCTGGTTTCTTAAAGTAAACAAAACTCCCCAGTGCATCACATGAAAGTGTTCATTTTAAGCAAACCCATTTAACTCATTATATTCCTACATATAAAGCTTCTCTGTTTCGACAACAGCCTAACTACTGTCACGCTGCTGACAAATTCAATTTGTGGTATTGCTACTTTAACTTAGTAACTCCTTAACACTGTAAGTTACACACAGACTGAGTGTAAAAATAATCTTTTATTATTTTTCTTCAAAACAGAATGCACTTCACCTCATAACTGACAATGTGATTTAGTGCCTGTAGAAAAGCTTTTCATAATGCATCTTATGTGGGTGAGCTCTATTGTAGTTCCTCTCAGTCTATTTTCATTTCAGTTCAGATTGATAACTCTAATTAGAAAGATGAAAATGGCTAATTAGACGAGACTAGGCAAACATGTCAAGCAGGTAATTGATCATACGAACATGTGGGCCAGTATAGGAAGAAATTAGTTTGACTGACAACTCCATACAAATCTATATGCAAGCTTGGGTAGACATCCATAATTCGATTTTTCATCTCATAATTCACATTAGGTTGTAAAAAATGTATTTGCATACATATGCGAATATAGACCTGCATTAAACATGCATTCCAGCCCAATGAAGTTGAATCTAGCTAACAGAAATGCTGTTTTGACATCATTCTGACATTTAAAAGACAATTATTTCTCTGGAAAGTAACAGACCACATCATCCGATCCTCCTTCTGACCAGCTCTCCAGCCGTTTTTCTGCTTTGATAAATGATTTTATGAGTAGGCATATGGCTGTGAAGATGCAGGTCAATCGGGCAAGATGCTTATTTCTTTTAAGAGATATTAATCCTCACATACAGCAAATGAACGTTCTCCAGTTTTCTCTCAAAAAAACGAAAATGTTGCTATCCAAGGTGTAAATGATTTTACCTATCCTCAGGCCATCCAAGATACCCATATACCCCTATTGAACTGGGTAGATTACTTACAAATTGTAATCCATTACAGATTACAAATTACATGACAAAAAGCGTAATCCAAACTGTGATGCTTAATATTAAGATGTTTATTTTAAAATCTTAAACACTTTTTTTTTTAAATACACTAATCAACATTTGAAGTGGATCATAACTTTTAATCAGACTTGTCCTAAAACCTAAAACCAACATGCATTCTTGTCTTAGGACAATTTTGATGAACTTTTTTGTTCTACTTCAAATGCTGACTAATGAATTTGTTCATCTGAAGTTGATGCATTGTTGAAACAATTGTTAAGCCTGAAAGTATTTATTTAAATCCAGCGGTCAAATGCTTTGTAGCCACCTGACTAATGACGGGTCTTTGTGTGAATGTTTTCAAAACTGGAAGACTTTCTGAGTGTATATAGGCTAAGTAGTAGGTTATTTAAGAAAGGAGCATTCAAAAGATGAAAATGAGGAATTAGGGAAAAATCTATAAATTATGAATAATTTACTGCTACTTGTGCAAGCAATATTAAATAATGCAATCAATGAGTTTTTTTTTAAATTGTATTTAATTCAATTACAAATACTTTTTGGAATCTGATTATACATTATTCAGATTACATGTAATCAGTGAATACCAATCTTACATCTCTGTTCACCAATGGATCCTCTGCAGTGAATGGGTGCCGTCAGAATGAGAGTCCAAAGAGCTGATAAAAACATCACAGTAATTCTCAAGTAATCCACATTACTCCAGTCCATCAATTGACATTTTGTGAAGTGAAAATCTGCTTGTAAGAAGAAACACCATCATTAAGGCATTTCAACTTTAAACTGTTGGTTCTAGCCAAAATACAAGTCCATAATCCATTACGTTCTCCCAGTGATGGATTATTGTAATGTTTTTAGCAGCTATTTGGACTCTCATTCTGGCACCCAGTCACTAAAGATAATCTACTGATGAGCAAGTGATGTAAAGCTAAATCTGTCCAAATCTGTTCTGATAAACAATGTTTCTACTTCTAAATCTTGGATGGCCTGAGGATGAGTAAACTGTCAGCAAACTGTCATTTGTGGATAAACTATTCCTTTAAATGGTTCAGTGTAACTCACGCTCAACTGACTGCACCAAAAATAATTAAATCTTGTTCCTAAAATCAAGGTAACAATGAGGCACTTACAATAATAAGCAAATGGGGCAAATTTTAGAGGATTTAGAAGCAGAAATGTCAAGCGTATCGTTTTATAAAAGCACTTACATTAAGTATTCTTTTCAAACTTGTTTATTTAAGCTGTGAAACATTATTTTACAGTCATTTTGAGGGTTATTGCATTGTGGAAAACTGGATTTGATTTTGCACATAAAAGTTTAGTTTTTTTCACACTAAATTTATGTTAACATGAATATTGTTTACATTTTGTAGCTATACTATTAAACAGTGAGTAATGTAATGTATACATATCCGCCTCATTCACTTCCATTGTAAGTGTTCCACCGTTACCCAGATTTATGCTTTTTTTTTTTTTAAGAAACATTTTTATTTTTATTTTACATTGACACAAATGCTGCTGATTGACCTTGACTTTTATTAAACCCGGAAAAATCCTTTACTGTACCCATTTGCACATTAAAGGAATAGTTCATGACATAAGGGTGACTACATGACAGATTTCTTTTTGGAAGAACTTTGATCTCTACAAAAAAAGGTAGAATTTTGTAATTGCATTTCAAGTCAGCTTTGCAGATTTATTTTGACACCCAAGACGTTACATGAATTATGCAAAAGTAGCTGAAATATATTTTTCTGACTTACCAGACATTGCACTTCCTCATTCTGCTTCCCCTAACCTTGCCAACCAAGTTTAGGGGTTATGTTAACTAAAGCAGAGCTGATGACTGCAGGCACCTTTTCCTTTGTTAGCTGCTTTTGTTTGTGCACGTGATTTATTGATCAGCTGAATGGCAAGCTATGTGGGTAAGCAATGTCTGGAACAAGCCAAACTGGCTCCCTAATTTCTAATTTGCACTTTTTTTTTATTCATATGGTGGCCCAGTAGTGTAAAACACAGCAAAATCTTCACAAAACAACAAAATCGCCACAACAGAACAAAATTAGCGCAACACAACAGAAAAAGCCACAGCACAATGGAAAAAAGCCACAAAACAATGGGGGAAAAAAACACATAACACAAAAAAATTAGCACAACACAAAGGAAATGGTCCCATGCTTGCACACAAAAATATGAGTTATATTTGCTACCTTTAACTCTATATTTAACATAATATTATCAACCAATAAAATGGCACCGTTTCAATAATAAAAAAATAGAAAAAGAAAATCAAAATTAAATTAGAAAAAAAATAACTAGGAAAGCATTTTTTATGAAAGGCATTGCTACTGTTGGTAAATATTTCTGCAATTTTGCTTCACAGGTCGTTGTTTCTATTCTATATTCCGTAATGTAATAATATCAAAATAATGGTAAAGGAAATTTGGATTTTTCTTTTTTGACTCTTCACACCTTGTGAAATTTTGGATTAAATATACAGTAATCAGAGATAAAGTAAAATATTACTGGAACTGAAAATATTGTCTTTTTTAATATATTTTAAATTGTGATTTGGGCTTCAGTGTCACATGACCCTTCCTAAACATGACCCTGCCAAATTTCATTCGTTGAAGATAGTTGCACTGCTTCATATAATTGAATGTTCATAAGCCATCTCCAAAGACGTTTCAGAGAATTTGGCAGTATATCCAACCAGCCTCACAACCACAGACCACATGTAACCACACCAGCCCAGGACCTCCACATCCAGCATCTTCACCTCCAAGATCGTCTGAGATCAGCCAACTGGACAGCTGCTGGAACAATCGGTTTGCATTACCAAATAATTTCTGCACAAATGGTCAGAAACCGTCTCAGAGAACTCATCTGCATGCTCATCGTCCTCTTCGGGGTCTCGACCTGAATGCAGTTTGTCATCATAACCGACTTGAGTGGGCAAATGCTCACATTCGATGGCGTCTGGACCTTTGGAGAGGTGTTCTCTTCAATGATGAATCGCGGTTTTCACCGTACAGGGCAGATGGCAGACAGCGTATATGGCGTCATGTGGGTGAGCGGTTTGATGATGTCAATGTTGTGGATCGAGTGGCTCATGGTGGCAGTGGGGTTTTGGTATGGGCAGGCATACATTATGGCCAACGAACACTAGTGCATTTTATTGATGGCATTTTGAATGCACAGAAATACCTTGATGAGATCCTGAGGCCCATTGTTGTGTCATTCATCCAAGAGCAGAATGATAATGCACGGATCTGTACACAATTCCTGGAAGCTGAAAACATCCCAGTTCTTGCATGGCCAGCATACTCACCAGACATGTCACCCATTGAGCATGTTTGGGATGCTCTGGATCGGCGTTTACAACAGCGTGTTCCAGTTCCTGCCAATATCCAGCTATTGAAGAGGAGTGCACCAACATTCCACAGGCCAAAATCAACAACCTGATCAAGTCTATGCGAAGGAGATGTGTTGCACTGTGTGAGGCAAATTGTGGTCACACCAGATACTGACTGGTTTCCGGACCCCCCATTACAGTAAAACTTCACATTTTAGAGTGTCCTTTTATTGTGGCCAGCCTAAGGCACACTGTGCAATAATCATGCTGTCTAATCAACAATGGCAGATCATGTGTAGGGCTTAGCCTTCCCCTGGCAATGGAGTCGCAAACAAATTAAATCTATGATGTCTTTTGCCAACAAAGTGAAAATGAACAGTGTCGATTGTGGCATCAAATTAAATTCTGCTCATGTTGCACCGTGTTTCATTTTAGAAACCTTTTTTTGTGCATTTTAACCAATCACACACAATTATGTGTGTGAAAAATTTTCTCATCATAAAACAACAAAGTGCAGATGCACATACAATGTAAGAGATTCATTTCACATTGTATACAGCTACAGTTATTATAACTATATATATTTATTTTTATTTATTTTTTTTTTGAGAGAGAGTGCTTAAACTTGTGTTAGATCAAAGTTAGTGATGATGCTATTTTCTATATATATATATATATATATATATATATATATATATATATATATATATTAATGTATTCACTGTTTAAATATCCATGGAAAGGAAACGTTTTAGCCTAAATATTGATTTCTAAGGTTTTCATTAAATTTTAAACGTTAAATACAAATTCAGTCCTATTAAACATATTTTATTAAAGGGGGGGGGGGGTGATATGCTAGTTTTCACTCAATATCCTGTTAATCTTGAGTACCTATAGAGTAGCCCTGAATCCTTCATAACTCCAAAAAGTCTTTAGTTTTATTATATTCATAAGAGAAAGATAGTCTGTACCGATTTTTCCTGGAAAAACACGACCTGCTGGAGGCGTGACGTGTGGGCGGAGCTAAAGAATCACGAGCGCCAGTAGGCTTTTGCGTTGAGAGCATGTGGAAGCTGTGACAGCTGTGAAGGCTGAAACTGAACGAGAGCAACAGCAGCAACGACTCACTGCGAGCGGGGCTCGAACCCGGGTCCCCGGCAGGGGAGGCGGATGCACTAACAAGGAGGCAGAGATATTTGAAGCAGTTTTACTCACCGCCTGCGGTTCCAACAGACGATTGTGACCCTTTTTCGTTGGGATTACATCATCCTTAAGAAATAAACGATGTGCAAATCCGGAGTTTATCTTTACAGATGTGCTCTGTAAAGATAAACTCCATCCACTGGTCCCTTAATGCTGTTTTTTTGGTAATCTGTGCAGGGTTGTCTTGCCCTGGCAACCAAAAACACACTCCTTTTGTGACATTTTGCAACGCTCTCGCTCTGATCAGTGAATGTCTGTGCTCTCTCTGCTCTGCTATACGGGAGCGCGCGCTCTTCTGGCAGAAGTGCTCTTATAAGGAAATTCCGCTCCATCTAACGTCACACAGAGCCATACTCGAAAAAAACTTTCCGAAACTTGTGACAAACCGGAACCGGATTTTTGTTCCAAAAATACTCCTTCAAACGTACAACTTAATTTTTGAAACTTTGTCCATGTTTAGCATGGGAATCCAACTCTTTAACAGTGTAAAAAACTCAGTATGCATGAAATAGCATTTCACCCCCCCTTTAACCTACATGACACCCATGTCTGTTTTTAGAATAAAAAGACAGGTTTATGATATTTAATACATTTGGCTGCTTTTAGCCTTACCCTGGAGTTGGTTCACCTTTCACCTATGCTAACCAGCCTCTTGATATGCCACACCTGTGAGGAGGATGCATTATCTCAGCAAAGGAGAAGTGCTCACTAACACAGATTTAGACAGATTTGTGAACAATATTTGAGAGAAATATGTCCTTTGTGTACATAGAAAAAGTCTTAGATCTTTGAGTTCAGCTCATGAAAAATGAAAAGTGTTCCATTTATAATTTTTTTTTTTTTAACTGTTTTTTTGCTGTGTTTTTATTTATTTATTTATTTTTTTGGTACTCTGTGAACAAAATGAGAGCCATTAATGCTGCTGTACCCTATAGTTAATGATTACATTCAGTCTATTTTTTTTCTTTGTATTATTTTAAACAGCAGGCTTAATAATAATCCTTGCAGAATGGATTTTGTTTATAAAGAATATTTAGAGCTATCTGGACAGTTTCAGAAAGCACTTCATGGAGTAAAAGTAAAAGTGCAGCGCTGGGATTTCCTGTCCATTAGCATAACTAGTGACTTTATTTATGATATTATGAAGAAGTCAATTTATCTCATAAGAATATAAGCGTAAGCGAAAGAAAAAAAAAGAATGCCAGTGATAAAATTAGCCCTTAGCAGAGGAGTTTTGCTTAATGAATAGGCCTACATTACAGAGCTTCCTTCCAGCTATCTTTAAAGAATGTACTGCACTTTGCCTTAAGCAATTACTTTCCCAAGATGCTGCCATCTAGAATTACACTCCAAATTACAGGTATGCATTTGGAGGTTAGAGTGTATCCCATCATTCAACACTGACAAATACAGAGTTAAATTAACAGCTCGGCAGACAACAGCGCCATAAACTCACATCTGCTGTAGTTCTTTTCCTACAGCAAACTCCACTGCCCCATATGCAAATGACTCTGATTATGTAAATGCTTCTAAATATGACAGCTATTCAGTGAGGAGACAATTAAAGTAGCATCGCTTTATGGAATCAAGCTCAATGCAACTGGAGCCAAAACATGAGGGGAACGTTTTACTCTGCGTGGGCCTTCCTGTTATTCAATGCAACGTTCTCTGCATGAGACTATGTTTATGATATTTCACACTATTTATATCACCAAATGAGATTGTGGAAGAAAACATAGGAGAGGTCAGCCAATGTCACTCAAAAAGAGTGGGAAAAGATATGCTGGTGAGAATATTATGATCCTTGGAGCCTTAGTATGCAAGTAGTAACAGACATATATTAGACTGTCCACATAGTTATATATCAATATCAATATCTTTTTTTTTTCATATAATACAAACATTCATTGTTTTGTGGAATGTAAATGTTCATCAAAATCTTAATACCAGAGTCAAAGTTAGATGCTGCCAATTAGCTGCTGGTGTTACTTTTTACTGTAGACTTTCTGTAAAGGCAGCCACAGTCAATAATGGTCTCAAATGCATTTGGGTTAACTAGTGAATGTTTGGTTGTAAATATACAGGTTTCTTAATGTGGACAGAGAGGATCTCTGCTGAGAGCTAAAGCTGTTAGTAAACACTGTAAATGTCATTGCAAGCACAAACAGCTTCACAGACAAGAACACAAGTTTTGCCTTGTGGCTTTGAATTGCAGGGAAGACTGGGGGTTGTCCTCATATCTAGCAAACATATTTATGAATTCTGTTATCCAAAAAAAATTAAGATATCATGTTTTCAGTCTTTGGTGAACATTATAAAATCACACGGACATAGGCTATCAGACAAGCCACTTGCATACAATAATGAAGGCAGACTTTTACTGAAAGGTTGGAGTATGTGTCCAGATCAATAACTTTTTAAATGTACATGTTGTTTTACTTTACATTTTTTCATTCCATTAAATAAACTGGCTTTAGTAAGGTGTCCTATTGTATAGGCTGCGTTCACACAGCAGTGAAATATGTCAGTTCAGAGTAGCTACGGCTACATTCATGCAAATTTCGGATCTTCTGTTTATTTTATCCGAGGGTGTTGAATGCAGTGTTACACCAGACTTTGATGTCCAAATGCTGCACTTAAAACTCAGTAAAATGGATTTGAATTAAAAAAAAATACGCGGATGTCACGGACGTCGCCATTGTGGATATTCAGTCGTTAATGGATGAAAAAATATCAAATATTCATAAAAATGTTACAAATAGGCTGTATTTACATAAAAATGATAACAATATGTTTTTGTATATTTATTGAAAATAAATAAGTATATGAATTGTACAATCGTTAAAAAATATTTTGCCCTTTATATTTCAGAATATTCTAAGAAAATATATGATGTCCAATGTAAACATATATAATATAATTTGAATAAAAATCAGAAAGGAACATACTTTACAATGTTCCAAAAATAAATAAACAAACAAATAACTAAATTCTCTCGTGAAACTCTCTCTCTCTAAACTAAATGTGTGCATATTAAATCTTTATAAATGTTCATCTCTAGTAGGCACATCCAGCTTTATATTAAGCCTAATACATTTTGAAAAATAGTTTGGTAGGCTATATAATGGTTGAACATTTTCAGTTTCAAAAATAGCCTATATTTTATTGAGCTTCACTCTTTCCAAAATAAAAATCTCACGTTATGATAATATCTCGATGTAAAGTCCTATACAATATATATATATATATATATATATATATATATATATATATATATATATATATATATATATATATATATATATTTTTTTTTTTTTTTTTTTTTTTTTATTTATTTATTTATTTTTTTTTTTTTTTCAAAAGACAAATGAAGACTTTGGACAAAAAAATGCTAATTGTGTATATTTTAAAGTTAAATTACTTTATCTAATGCACTTTGTCTTTGAGCATTCAAAAGTAAAAGCTCCAATGTCTCCATGTCCTTAACTAAGAAAACTTCTAAGAAAAGAAATTTGCGAATTGACTTGCACCTGAACTTTAAAGGGGACTCAACCCTCTTTTTAGTTGAAGTATACTGTCTAAATACATTCACTGCACATTTTGATATATATATATATATATATATATATATATATATATATATATATATATAAGTGCCATTATGTAGTCGGTGGGAAAGCAAAAGGAGTGACATAATTTCCTCATTATCTTCAGCTGGGGATGTTCCTGTGACAACGCAGCACGTGTCCGTCAGTAAATGTCGCTGTTTTACTGTCATAAATGTGTGTTATTGTTGTAGGCGTTACTGTTGCAAATAAACATCAATTTTAAATTTTCAAAAGTTTTTAAAATATACTATGTAATATATATCAAATGTATATTGTTTTTATGACGGTGTCTATCAGCGAATCTGAACTAGACATTTCTGAGGGAGGGGCTTCATAAAACCAGGAAATTATCAAAGCCTTCATAAGAGAAGGGACAGAGCGAAGTAGAATAAAGGTAAATTATGTGAAAATTATATATATATATATATATATATATATATATATATATATATATAACATTTTCAATCGTAAAAAACTGCGAGCTTAGAAAAGAAATGTGCATTGCATTTCAGAGCATTTGTATTGTATGTAAATTATATTCAATAAGAAGATATGACACGATATGAAAAACTCTCTCTCATTTTTAACCCATTTCTAATTATTTCATAACATGTTGTATGCATAGCTGAACACAGTAAATGCACTAGTGAGCATGCACGTGCACGTCTGTAATGAATGTGTATTAGCTACTCCAGGGAACGAGGCACGAGGTCACTCACCATTAAATCAATGACTAAGCGTGCACTGCAACGTCTGAAAACGGGCCTTTACATTGAGATCCCACTCAGAAGATGACAGGGTCCTCTGTCTGAAGCGATATGAATGTAGGACCAAAATAGAGAGAGATGGGAAAGAACAGTACACCCACAGGATGGTACCGTCACTTACTTTTTCGGCTCGCCTGTGTGCCAGTCCCCTGTGGCTACGTGGGGAATGATGGGAGAAGAATGGAGGTGACAGAAAGGACTGCGCCGTTACGCAATATCCATCCTTCGTGTACGCCAGTAGATCTAACACGCGGGGAAGGAATCACGGACAGCACTGGCATGTCAACAGACCGAGAAAACAACAGCGATAATGAGATCTCATTGTTTAGCAACAGGCCAAGATTCTGTAGCGACATATTTCTAGTAGTAATGCATTCAAATCTTCCGTATTTTTAATTCTCATGTTACTATGAGGGCCTATACTTAAAGAGAGAAGATCAAAGATCAGTATTTTTACTGCTTGTCTCTCCATAAGGGAAGTTGAAGCATAAACTGACTTTTTATCAGATTAAATTATTAATATTACTGACAAAATAAAACTTTCTTTATGCTACATCATTACAAAATGTTGGATTCAATGTAGTCAGCATGTTTTAATTCAATTAGCATAGGTTTTGTGTTTTATTTTGGAACGGATTGGTCATAATATCTGAGCAAGAAAAACTAAAAAGTAGAAATAAATATAGCATTTTTGGGAATTTCATTATTTTACAAAGCCTTCAAAGTAGCACTGTGAAAAGAATCCGTCTGCAAAGGACTGAATGCATAAAAAAAAAAAAAAATTCAGCCCGTATTTATTTTGGTTTTAATTAGTCTTAATTTGTGCATTCTATTAATTTAGTTGCATAGTCAAAAATCATCTGCAGCTCTCCTGAAAATATAACTTTTTTGGATGGTGAGTAGAGAGAATGTGCTGGAAATAAAGCAAGCGGTTTCTATTATTGCGCCAATTAAGCAACAATTTTACAGGTCCTTTGGGAATGAAGCCTAGCTCATTAGCATAAACACAGAGACACCTGTCTGCCACTTCAGGCCATTTTTGTTTATATTTAAGATGATTAATAATAATAATTATTAATATTACTATTATGTGTGAAAAACTTGGAAAACATATTTTCTTTCAAGAGAGCTGATATAACAACCTGTGTATGTATATATATATATATATATATATATATATATATATATATATATATATATATATATATATATATATATATAAATATATAAAATGAAGATGGAATAATGTTTATTATCTTTGTTATTATTGACTAAGACATACACTTTCCGTAATAATAATGCGAATGATTGTGCTACTGTAGGACTGAAGAAGAGTGTCCAAAAAACACAAACTGACTTCATAAATTCATAATTTCTCAGTTCCAAATCTGTATAATTTTTTTCTTTTTCTTTTTGTCACACTACACTTACAGACTGTGAATTTAATTTACCTCTGATACGAAGTTTCTAATTTCCTATGCCTATCTCAGCATGCACCTGTTCTCACTTCTCAAGATTATGATCGTTACCAAAAATTAAGGTCAACATGAGGCACATTGAATAACCTTTAAATACTTGCTGCGATTTAATATACCAAAGAAAAAAAAGAAAGAAATAATGTTTTTTAAATCATTGCTTCCTGCAGATTCATTGCAACAGAGCAACTGAAGAGCAACTGACTTTGCTCCAGCAATATACTCACAGACACAGGGCTTTTCTTCATTTATTTATATTCAGTACCAATTCAGTCATGGAACCCTTTGCAGCCAGTCAGGATCTCAATAAGTTATCAGAGGAGGCACTGGATCTGGTAGATCTGTTTCTGTATGTCCGTGAATTGAATAGTCACTGAATGAGGTTTGCTATCAACGGAAACAGACGGACTGTCATCTTCCAGTCCTATTTAATCAGCCAAACCACAGGACACCAAGACCCGGAAGCCCCATACCGGGAGCCAATCTTTTTCAGCTTCAGCTCTACAAAACCTGGGAAGGAGAATATTAACATGCAAGTAACTATATTTGGATTTATAGAGGCACTTTCACAGACTTCCACAAGTCTGGCTCTTGACCAGAGAGTTGCAATAGAGTTGCACTGCAAAGTTCTTCACAGTCTTGAAATAATTAAACATGTCTCTAGATATTCACAGCGTTTTCACCTATGCATTTCTTCATAATTCATTCAGTTTACTCACCATGAAGAGCCACTTGCTGAGGCAATCCTGTATGAATAGTGAATTAAACAAATAAACAAAGGCATGTGTTCAATGACACGCTCACACTATATTTTATGTCTTGCACTATACCATATGCCTACTTGACAATGTGATTTAGAAAGGACCCAAGGCTGCTCAGAAAAAAAAAAGAATAATTGCAATGAGCCATATGGTGAACAGAGCTACATCTCAGCAAACACTGGCATTTTCTCTGCAAGAAAATGAAGTGGACACCGAGTTATTTTTCCTATCAAAAAGTCTGACCTCAATTTACTTTGCTGAACTATAAAATCTGCCTGTACACACTGCATATATTAGTACTGGCCTGACAGCTTTAAGAATGATTGACATAGTCACACTTAGCCATATAAATCAATCTCTCAGTCTGTGTTGAGACATCATACTAAGATTCCAGCTTTTGTTGCTGTTTCTGTTTGGTCTCTGCATATAAAGTCAAGATCAAATATCACTAGCATAACCGTATTAGAATATATACTATACAACAATTTATAGTACTTTAAGCTTTTGGAATAGTAGGCGTACACACATTTTTTGTGTGTACTTCATTTTCTCAGAATCACACACATTTGGGAAACGATCAATCTCATTTTAAAGATGCCCCAGATAACTTTGAATGTTCTTGGAGAGAACCTTTCCAGAACATCAGCTAAAGTTGTTAAAACCTTCCAACTGGGAAGAAATTGCAAATAGCACCAGACTTGCTTCAGGTCAAAAATCTGGCTACATGGTACTATTTTTGGATATGACCCGATGACTGCAGTTGCTCATTTTGCCCTAGATGTGTGTGTGGCCAAAGAGGGAAAGAATCAGTTTCCTAAATACTCTGACTGCATTCTCTTTTTGATGCAAACAGAAAGGTCATATATTCTTGTTATCAGAATGATATGTCACAGGGCAATTGGACGGTAATTCGTTTTAGGGCAGAGAAACAAAATGGCAAATGGCCACTTTTATACTGACATTTTGCATTTAGGTTAATATGTCAGCAAAAGTAATTGCACGGAAAAGAGCCATCAGCATTACACAGAATTCTAAGTTTAAGTTTTGTGTTCCACTGAAAAGTCAAAGAAAGTCCAAATGGTTACAAGAGGGCAAGTTTCATTTTTTGGTTGAAGAATGTATGAATAGATGAAGTAGCCTTGGCGAATTGTGATATTCCTTTCACAATGAAGCGTTTATACGGCAATTCTGGTGCATGTTTGAAGGAGCGATCTTTAGTCATTATGTGTATGGTTAATTATTAATGTTATATTGTTGCAACTCATGCATACTAATTAAGCCTGCCATATTACACTAAAATTAGAAAAAAAAGAGGGCTAGAAGAATCGGAAACTGACAGAATGTTGGAGGGAAATGCAGTATGTGTGATTTTTGACACATCTCTGCCTTCACCTCAGCTGTGATTAATGCAGCATGTGGAATTGCTGCAAGCTTTAGATAATGATGGAGACTGTGCTCCTTATGTTCAGAACACACGCTAATGTGTCCGCCTGTAACCTGTCAGGATTTCACAGTCCACTCGATCACTAAAAGAGTTCACAAATGGAAAAAGGTCCATATCTTACTGCTCAACAGAGAGAGGAAAAAAAAGAGAAAGAAATGAACTTTTTGTCCCCACAGCTTACAGCATTCAGAAGAAACATTTTGGTCAGGAAACAATAATCCTTCATGATTAGAAAATGTCAGACTTATGTTTTATATATTAGAAAACAGGGATATAATAAAACTTAAAGGTTTAGACAATGCTTGCACTGCTTTCAAGATTATTTAATTCTGAAAAAAATGAAGATTATTTGTCAAAGTGCAGAAAATTCTAATGGATATAGAGGAACTGAACTCTGGTTTGGGTTTGTAGAATCTACACAACAACACAAATCAATGTTTTGTTGTCTTTAATCAATGTATAAATCCACATACCTGAAATAAAATTAATAATCTGAACATTTAAAGTACAAAATGTTTCCTGAAAAGCAATAACTGGGTTGCAAACAACTGGAACAATTCTCATTTCCTACAAAAATGGAGTTCATTTGTACAGTCTTGTTTGAATGGACTTTGATTAAAAGCCAAAAATATAACAATTAATTACATATACACATATTTGCAAAGATTCTACATTCAGTGAGTAGGCAGTAGATACAGAGACATTTCAAACTGGTAGAAAAGAAAGATTTCTGTCAAGAAAATCAGGTTTAGCAACCTGAAGCAATAAAACATCCATACAAATCGTAATTGCTTTTAAAAATATAAATGGTTTGTTTTTGTTTTGTTTAATTATTAAAAAGAAAAGCATTTGAACCGAAAAACAAATGTTGGGTTTAAATGTAAACAGTTAAGCTCTGTTAGTTAGCATAACTCTTTATTGTCAGGCTCAGCAGACGGCCAGACCACAGTGTGCTGTGATATGTAATTAACTCCCATAACCTGCAGTGAATTTAATCATTTCCTTCCAGTTGCACTCTAAAAGAGTATCCGCTTATTAGATTCTTCCTAAAAAAAATGACATTGATGCAGATAATAAACTGATTTTATAAGATTTCTTTCTCATTAAATGGCTCAGACGTCATCGTCAGACACTAAGGCTCATTAAAACACACAAAAACATGAGCTAGGCAACATTACAAACTCGGAAACAAGAAGGCTGCACACCATTAACAAAAATGAAAAAAAAATCTAAAACTTCAATACAAAACATTCAACTGGAGGTTAAAGGGTTAAATCTTCAAAGGGTTTTTATTGATCATCAGTCTGTCAAGGACTAGTGATCAGCGTGCATTTTTCTTATTCTCTGTGAATATCAGTGTGAAATTTACATGAATGGTGTCAGTGGGATTGTAGCGTGTATGAGGTAGGTACGAGTGGGTATAGGGAGGACCAATGATTGTCAAGAAAACTGCAGTTGCTGCCAAAGCACTACTTCAATCACAATTTTCAGTGAAACGAGATTCATGGAGGAATTTAAATGCAACTCCAATTCGCTTGACAACTTGAAGGTAGCTACAAATCATACTTTTCAACGTCCTGCTTCGCACAATAAAATATTCCTGTAACCAAGCATAAAAGAGCTTTGATGAGGTTTCCAAATCATAGTGTGCACTTACTGTCAAAACAGGAATTACAGAACAATCAAAAGCCTCTGCAAAAATCAACTTTGAAAGGGGGGGATCATTGAGACAGCTTGAACATTTTTATTTCAACTTCGGTTTCATCAGCAACAGCAGGGTGCAGAAAGCAAAGTCCTTGATTACTTATTCCCTCTTTAATTTGCATCTCCAGCACATAATGTAAACTCTTTATATGACAGTTTTCTTCATTGTGCTTTGGCTCATCCATCAGATAATGTCATTTCCATTAGCTGGCCAGAGCAGTGTGTGTTCTTAGGTTGTATTGTGCTTGAGTGGTCCACAGACATCCAATTAATAGAGACACCCAGTGTCCCGTCTCATGCTGGCCATTCAGATGCGCGTTGATGGCAATCATGCTGTGTCCAATCTAGGTTTGAGAACATACTAACATTTGGCTGCAGTCTTGTCAAACAAATCTAATCATCTTAAGTGTTTCAACACAATTTCTGACTACTTAAGCGTATAAAAGCTAAAATGAAAACAGCA
Organism: Carassius gibelio; assembly: GCF_023724105.1. Taxonomy (NCBI): domain Eukaryota; kingdom Metazoa; phylum Chordata; class Actinopteri; order Cypriniformes; family Cyprinidae; genus Carassius; species Carassius gibelio. The sequence goes on along the minus strand of NC_068405.1, from coordinate 10,506,891 downwards.
CAGGCTAATCAGCATGAATGGTGTACTTACTCTCCTTCATCAGAAAAGCACAGTGTCGGGTTCTGGGTCTGGGAATGACGTGAAGCTCTTCCGAATCTCTCGAGGAAGGAGTGATTCTTGCTCGCAGTGAGGAGGAAGAACACTGGGAAGTTCAAAGAGTGGAACAGATCCCTTCAAACCAGCCGGAGGGTAAAGACCTCGGGTCAAAAAGACAATGGAAATGAATGAAACCAAAAAGAGCAGAATGCCTTGAATACACTATAGTCAAGACCCTTTGAACTGGTCTTCATAATGTAACTATTACAGTCCTAATCCATTCAAAAAGTGGTGTATTGTTAATGTATCATGATTAAGATACTCATAAACCATGGTATTTGAATGGTACACCAAGGTATGTTTAAAAAACACCATGATAACACCATGGTACATGTCCGTAAAACCATGGTATTACCAATGTAATATCACCAACAAAAAATAAAAATAAAATAAATAAAAAATGTTTTAATGTGGGTCAAATTGACCCAAACACAATAGGAGGGCCATACAACCTAATTGGAATTACTGAGAAAATGATGGTCTGATTTAGTAATTAATATCCTGCTAAAATGTATCGAAGGATAACAGTAATAACATATCAACCACAGTTACATTTTTGGCATTTAGGCGCAGGAAAATTTGAAATAGATATCACAATAACAATAAACCATCATGCAACAGTGAAGGAACAGGTTTTCTTGGTATCCCTAAAGATACTATTTCACAACCGTAAGACATTTTTGCTGAGCTACAATATACAGAGCAAGTATTTCTCTTACCTTTTTGTTTCAGGTCTAAATCTGGCTTTCCATAATCCTTAGTAGAGCCGATCTTCTTCTCTTGGTTCTGTAGACCTGACACTTTGGGGTCCACAGGATGCATTGCGACGTAAGCTGAATCCCACTCATAACTCTCATCCACAGAGCCTCTTCTAGATCTAAAGTCAGAAGATTAAGGAATGTGACATATAGTTAAGTCTAATGTGGATAACTTAAATCAGGGATCTCCAACCCTGCTCCTGAAGAGCTACTGTCCCGCAGACTTCTGCTGCGTTCAAGTGCTCCTGGGACGTTTGTACTTACAAGATGTATTAAAGTCACTTTGGTCACTTTTCTACATAAAATTAAAAAAAAATTACTCTACATCTAAATAATGATAAATAAAGAATGTACATCTTTTTTCTGTTTTTATTCAATTTATGAAGGTGATGTAAATAGATTCATATATTCTATGGTAATTATACAATATTATAATATTTTGCATATATAACTTGTATAGTCTTATTTTACTTTACAAAAATCCTTGAGGCTTAAAGAAAATGAAGAGATTCCCGCTCATAATAACGACTTTGTGGTGGCGTTCATATGCATTCAACTCGTGAATATGATCTATTCAACAAGACTTAAACGCACCATTCATTTCCAACCCTGCTTCAACACACCTGCTTGTATTTATCAAAAAGCCCAATGATATTCTCCAATGATAGTTAATACAGACCCTCTTATCTCCCAATAATAAGAGAAACTCTGCTCTGAACATCTTTAATAGCTCAATCAGGTGTGTTTGACTGGGGTTGGAGTTGAAATCTGTGGGATGGTAGATCTCCAGAAACAGGGTTGAAGTCCCCTACCTTAAATAAAAGACAATATAGTATTCCAAAAAAAAAAAAAAAAAAACTATTGTATTATCAGAGCAGTTGCCAAACATGGTATTACCTTTGGGGCTGGCAAAATGAATCGATGCATCTTAAATCGAGAAATGATTGAGCATGAATGAGTCGATTCTGAGCTTAGTTTTGAACAGCAGATGGGACTGCATGCTTTAGAAACAGCTGTACTCTGCTTGTTTCCAAATCCTTACGCACACTTGAATCTAAAATAATCATTCATAAAATTCAAAAAGGTTGACACGAATTACACAGGTGTTCACAGTGGGCTGTTTACATTAATCTCATGTCATGAAAGCATTCTGAGCTGATGTGAAATACACGACTCCACCAGGGGGGCAGGGTTTTATATTATTTTGAAGCATCCCTGGGCTCCAATGTCAATGGACCCCCACCTGCTGTTAGCATTCCATTGACTCCCATTCATTTTTGCATCACTTTGACAGCAATTAAAGACTCCATTTGTCTATTCATTATTTCTAAAGAAACACGAAAATGTATATAAGGCCCCATTACCTTGTATCTTACGTTGTGGCCCCGTAGAAGCAGTTTTTGTAAAAAATAGGCAAACGATTGCGTCATAACCTGCGACTCTCTGTCGCACAGTAGATAAATTACCGTATGGACAGGAGGAGAAGCTCGCAGACAATCTTTTACTGTCTATGAGGCTATCGGGGGGATGTGGAGGCATGAAGTCAAGGGAGAAGCCTATAGAGAGTCCATAAAAACAACTGGACAAAATTATTCGACAGCTATTAGAAGACTTACAGGTTGCTCACGTGACATTTACGTAATCAAGTTCAGTTTGAGTCTGCGCAGTACGCTCGACCCCCAGGAAGTGCGTGCTTATAATTGACTTCAATTGTCTCCGTTGAATCCAATGGAGTCGCTGTGTCCATTTCTTTTACTGTCTATGGACACCACCAAATGCATGGGGACTCTTTAGCACTCACGTGACCATTTAAGAGAGAGGATAAAAACTAGATTAAAGCGCCATCTGCTGTAAAAATCTAAGCTCAGAATGGATTCCAGACAGAATAGCAATGCATTCAGAAGATTTCAGAATCGATCCATGATTGTCCACCCTAATTACCATAGTATACACAAGACATGGTATATACAAACACATGGCAAAGAGTATCCATAGTACTTTTTGTAAGACGATCAATCATAATAATCAATTGAAATCATTATAAACAGCTTAAGATAAATATATGGAAAGGCAAAGAAGAGCCAGTTGTACCTTTCATGCCGTTCAGGCTCCTGTAGAACTGACTCATCTCTGTCACTGTCCTCTATGGTCTCTGGAGAGCTTGTCAGAGGAGGGCTGAGAGAGAACTGCCTGTTGTTAGGGGCATCCATGCTGCCTCTGCCACTGCTTTGGCTTGCATAACTTCTGTAACTTCCCTCTCTGGAACTCTTCTTGTATCTGTTCATTTCCACATCAACCTCCTGCCCATCTTCATCCTCTCTACCCCCCTCTTGGCTTTGGCTCTGTCTTCCAGATGGCAAGGCTGGCAGAGAGGGGCAATAAGGCCGAGGCCAGCTAGAACCCCCTGTTGATAAGGCAGCATGAGTGCTATGTCCCAACACTAGCTTTTTGCGGAACTGTGAGTTATTCCTCGAGCCATCATATGATTTAGAATCCTGATGATGGGGGTCTTTTGTTTGACCTTCTAAAGCCACAGATGAATCTGTTTGCAAACTAGGACTACTTTTAGGCTTATCTGCAACTGAGTTGGGTCTGCATGCAAAGGGGGGTGTCGTAGGATCTCGACCAAGTGTCAGCGAGTCTATCCAGGCATCAGGGGGCAAAAAATGGTCCTTGTATAATTTTGAGTCTAAACTTTGGGTGCTCTTGTGGCGATTACAGTTGTTTAATCCCAGACCCTTTGTTTTCCGAGGCATTGTTCCAGAGACATTGATTTGAGATACAGTTTTGCTCGACCATTTGTTTAACGTCTGCTGCTTCCTTAAACTTGCATGTCCTGACTCTACTGATCTATCTTTTACAATATCTGATAATCTGGGTCGGTCATAATCTAAAGTCTCATAACTGTGATCTGAGCCCAGCATGGACCTTGAATATGGAGATTTGCTCTCAAGATCAGGGCCATCTACACTCATCTCTGAATAAACACTAGTTGGATTTACCTGTCTAGTGCTTCTTTCTATGGTCTGCCTCTGCTGAATGTCTGACGATGAATAAATACAAGGGGCAAAATAATGTTGACTTCTGCTTGAGGTCCTCTGGCCTTTTTGCCCTTCAACATTTTTGGTATTTTCCAATTTGTAGATTAAGGGTTCATGCATTACACGACCAAGACTTGACTCAACAGGAGTTCTGCTTCGTCTTCGGTCCCAAGTTTGTGATTTTTGGTGGTCCCCTCTGTCTAGACTACGAGACCTTTGGTAGTTAGATCTCTGGATGGAATAGTAACCTTGTTGATTCTGCCTATACTTGGTATCCTTTCCATGAGAGGTATGTAGGGGCACCAAGCTTGCAGAAGAAATCTTGTGTCTTTCTTCCCATGGAATGCAAGAGGCAGCTCTTCCCTTCAACATGCTGGCATTCTCAGATAAAAGGCTTTGTCTAACGGCTTGGTAGTTACCCTGAGGAGTTGAGGTTTCTTGGAATTTCCAGATACTTCCATACTCATCATCTGTTTGTTCATGACTATATGGATTTCGATCACCAGTGTACTTGCGTAGTTCCTTTTCAAGTTCCTCTCTCTCACGAGCTAAAGATAAACAGCGACTTAGGTTTCCTTGTTCCCTCTCATGCTCCATCTGCAAAACCAGGGTACTGGCTGTAGAGTGTTTGGTACCTTGTTTTACTGACTGCCGACCAAGAGTACTTTCTGAATGAGGATAGAGAAAAGAGCCACTACAAACTGATGAGGGACTTGTCTGGTCTGGTTCATCCAAGAACTCTTGCTCCAGAATGGGCATGTAATGGCCGTTCAACGAGAGGTGCTTAGCCATAGCCCGTGTTCTGCTGGAAGAAGGGATATCAGATGCGAAAGGTGGAAGATCCACTGAAAGGACAAAAGGTGGCTTTTGTCTTTCATTCCTGTAGGATCTCAAAGACTGGGATTTCTGGATTCTGCAGCTCCTGTTTCCTTCTGATGGCTGATGGGAGTTTTGACTTGGGTTTCTACTGATCTGAGAACTGACAATACTGGCGCCTTCACAAGAATCAATGATAAAGCGTCCGTCAAGACCTCGGTGGATGAACTCCACAGAGGACACAGGAGCAAGTGATGCCCGTTGGAGATGGCTCTCAGGGAGGGAATGGTGGGATGGAGGGTGAGCTTGAGGCAGGAGATGTTGCCGCTGGGCATGACAATCACTGTGACTAGACTTTTCAAGGGAGGAGTGATTGGAAGAAGAGGAAGTGTAGGAGAGAGGACGAGCTGGTAGGAGCCTTTGGTTCAGGGTGTTGTTAGGGCTGCTAAGATCAAGGATAGGAATTTAGTACATTACAAAATGGTTGCAACAATTAGGAATTTTGGGCAATGAAAAAGGGTTTCATGAGACGGGTGGTGAACTTACTTCTCAGAAGGGTTATTATTTATTGTGGGAGGGAGATCTGAAAGGAGGGAACCAATATTACATTGGAATGAGTGTCAAGATAAATGATCATGCATGAAAAATAACAATATGAGGTAAAGGACTGAGAGCATCTTCAAAGATGGATACATTAAGGCAGATTGTTAGACAGTTCTAAGCAGTTCAAAGTGTTGTTTCTTTACCCTTGACATTCTGCCTACGCCTTCGGTTCTTTTTATGAAAAATGAAACAGACTATTGCCAGGGTCAGGATAAGAGCGAAACAAAGGAGTCCTACACCACCCATAACACCAGCCATTAGCCGGTCAGGAAAGTCCAGGAGGCGGGAACTGGCTGGGCGCATATTCATTCCTGCGGAACGCAAAGAACGGCTTTAATGGTTGGGTATGTTAAATACTTATAGATTTTTGTATAAGTATAGCTTAGAGTAATACATTCTAACAATTTTTTAAGGAAATATTAGAGGGAGGTGATTAGAACATGAGATGTGTGAAGCACTAACCGATGGTTGAGACACTGATTGATGGACTGGGCATGCTCAGCTGATCTCCATGTTGAGAGAGAAGCCTCAGTTCATACTTGCAATCCTTTAGAGAGTGATACATCGTGAGAAAAATGACAAAATAAGGATGAAAGCAAAGGAAGAAAGGGCTGCATTTATCAAATATGACAAGCTGACTGATTCGTGAAAATCTAAGATCATGTCTTTGAGAACATTTACCTTACATAACCCTGGAAGAAAGATTTGACTCTCAACTGGGCTAATGTTCTCTTTCAGATTAATCCATTCCCCTCCTTCAAGGCGTGACTGTATGACAAAACTGTCAATGTTAGGAGAATGGGACTGAGGCACTGACCACCACAGAAGAATTCCCTCTGAACTCTTATTTATTGAGAGATTTGTAGGTGGTTCCAGCTTAACCACAACAGGATGTGAATCTGTAAAATCAAATATTAAATGAGAGACTGAAATGAGCAGCTTGCTTTTATTCAATTATTCACAGTGTGTAGCATAAATACAGATGGTTTCAGATTGAAGTAGCCAGCACACAGACTAAGTGTTTTAAAGACCCAATTAAATCAAAATTTGATTTCTGTGGCTTTTAGACTATGTCTATTAGCTTTGAGGCCATCTATATGCTAGAACATTCATAGAAAATGACAGTAATGAATTAAAATTGATTAAACTGATAAGATAATCACATTTAAATGTACATGCTTTCTCTTCTTTCAATGTACAATAGTTTGTTTAATAAAATGCCATCCTCCTAATATCCCATGTCACTTAATAGCAACAAAATGTAACAAATTATGGTTCATGGCCATGAAAACTAGGTTCATAAAACAATTTCATAGGGTCTTGAAAGTTTCTTGTGCATATCTAATGCTTACCAAGAGTTGTGATGGTGATGATCTCACTGAATGGCCCAGTGCCAATTTTATTTTGGGCCATAACACTGAACTGGTACTCAGTAGCAGGAATAAGATTGGTGACCATCAGACTGTTCTCAGTGGAGACATCTGGGAAGGACAACCACTCTTGCTTTTCTTCTTTCCTTTCTGCTGACACCTGCTTATACCTGAAAAAAGGTATTATTATTATTTTTTTAAATTGTCAGGCTTAAACCATCCAGTGAAAATTAGCAACATCACTACTAACACTAATTTTTTCAGTAGCATAACATTAGCTAAAAATAGCAATGCTGCATGACAAAATATAAAAAGAAATTCAGGTGGGTTATTTGTGCACCATTGTGCATGCAGCTTTGTGATTCTGCTTTGCATTGCTTTGCATTTAGAGTAAATTTATTAGATAAATACTGCTCTTATTATAAAAAAAATATATAATCTGACAGACTACAATTTCCAAAATACTTAAGATTTACAGAGACAAACTCTAACAAGACAGACACCAACCAGACAGTGAATTTCTGGGCATATCCTCCATCAAAGCCAGCTACCCAGGAAACATTGGCCTGGTTCATTCCTGGGATCACAGATACCGATGACACTGCATGTGGACTTGTACCTGTGAATCAGAAGGAAACAAGTTATGTGTGACATATGTCGTGTGATACATGAGGTGTGACAGCAAGTTGCAAATTCAATCTAGAGGAAGACTACTCAACTATCTCAGGAGCCACTAGACAATATTTCCTTTAGCCCCTTTAGGGCTTTTATTTAGCTAAAATTCAAGCCCAAAATGAACACAGAAGATTTCTGCTGTTACAGTAAACATCACAAGTGTGGTAGTAATGATCTAGATGCTTCAAGTCTTACCCAGCACAAGGACTGTTGTTCTGACAGATACAGTGGCTACGCGGTTGGTGGAGCTGCACTCCCATTCCCCCTGGTGGTCTTTACTGAGAGGACGCAGAAGGAGGGAGCCATTCGCTGCTACAGTGAACAGTGAGCGAGAGACTGTGCCAACCTAAGAGGAGCAGTGCCATAATAAAGCATATAATGAGATTAAACACCAATTTTAATTAAAACTTGATTTCCTGCTGTAAGGGGATGCATTATAATATTTGGAGAAAATGAAAAATATTTGTGCACAGGACTAATGCTTTTTTTTATTATTATGTTAATCAGCACAATTTTACACAATAAGCAGTTGTAAACTATTGCAGCTGAGCATTACACCTCATAACAGTACAGGAATGTTTTGGGTTAAATATGTGTTTAGCTCAGTCAACAACATCTGTGGTTTGCTGTTAACCATAGAAAATAATTTTTAATTGTCCCCTAGTTTGAAAGAACAAACATAAAACATGTATGGTAAGACACTTTCAATGGAAGTCTATGGAGTATTTAAAACAGTCAAGTCAAGTCACCTTTATTTATATAGTGCTTTAAACAAAAAAGATTGCGGCAAAGCAACTGAACAGTACAGTGTCCTAAAACGGTAAAATAAAATTATATTATATGGTATTTTTTTACTAGAATTATTGTTAGTTAAAACCAAACCATGTTGTTTGTGATACAAAATATGGTAGAATACCATCACTTTGACAAATGAACCAAGAATTTAAATTTAAAGGCACAATATAATGACTTTTACCTTTTTCCAGCTGACTTTTGGAGCCGGATTACCATCCATCTGACATGGAATAACAAGCATGCCCCCAACATCCTGTCTGTACTCCTTACGAGGTGACACTTTCAATGATGGAGGATCCTAAAAGATGAAAACACTTATATTATGGCTTGAAAATTCACATTAACCATAACTAATTGTATTTCCATCACATTCCATCACTTCTTCCCCACAACATTCTAAGACGAATATCTGTTATATATGGAAGCTGTTTCTGCCACTGAATAAAAAAGTAACTTTTTGTCTTACAATTCTGACTTTTTATATGTTTATATCTCACAAGTCTGACTTTATAACCCAGAATTGTGAACTTAAATTTTTAAGAAAAAAGCCAGTCTTGTTTGCCTTCAGAACTGGACTTTACAATTTGCAATTGATCTCACAACTGTGAGAAAAAAGTCAGAATTTCGAGTTTGTATCTCACAATTTATTTCTTGTAAATTTAAATTTAAGACTTTATTTCTTGCAATCGGGAGTTTTAATCATGCTGTTCTAAGAAAAAGTCAGATTTGTGAGTTTGTATCTCATATTTGTGAGAAAAAAAAGAACAACGAAATTGTGAGATGAAAAATCTGAATTACCTTTTTTTTAATTCTGTGGCAAAAATGGTCTTCCATAGTTATAAACATTTGTAATTTTACATATTTTATTATCTTTATCGCTATTTTTACATATTTTTACAAATAATTATTTACAGAAAACAAAAGAAAAAAAATTAAATGGCAACACTCTGTAAAGTCCCACCTGTAGTAAAACGGTGGTGGGCTCAGACTGCCCCATTGTCCCGAAGCTATTGTAGGGAGTACACGTGTATACACCTGCAGCATCATCATTAGCTGTCGCTATGATTATAGAGCCTTCTGAAGTCAGTGTCCATCCAGGATACTGTTGAAAGAAATACACAGTTATTCTGAGTGTTTCCTGAAATAATGCTCTTTGGAAAGATGTGAGGTTGCGTCATCAAGAGAGGGGTATAAGTGTAAGCACAACATGGTGTCACCGAATTAAAATCAATATGTCAAGCATTAGTAGCAAAGAAAAAGCACTCAGGAAAGCACTTAGAAGTAGCAGTGTACAAACTGTGCGTATGAAATGTTAAAAAAGTTTTTTGAATGGATAGTGAGAAAAGTAAGTTACCCACCATGCCTAAATCGAGTGGTTTGTCGTCTTTGATCCAGTCGACATGTGATAATGGTGGTTCAGCTCTGACAGGACACGCTATGATGCCCCTCATGCCAGTGGGGAGGAAGGTCAAGGAGGGCATCTTCATCACCTGTGCTGGGTCTGTGAAAGAAGATATTGATTATTTTATTTTTTTATGCTTATTATAGCTTCATTTATATGATGTATATATATATATATATATATATATATATATATATATATATATATATATATATATATATATATATATATAATAAAATATCTTGATGTGCTATATTCTATATCTCATGTATATACAAATTTGAAAAGAAATGTGGTTGAAACTAGTGTTGTTTCTTGTTTATCTCGGAGTAGCCTGTGAAATTTATACCAGTGTAGGAAAAGGCAAATTCAATATTTCCATTTTGCAGTATTGACTCTTACGCTGCACAGTGAGGGTGGCTGAGGCAGACGGGGAGACGGGAAGTCCATTAGTGGGCATGCAGGTGTAGTTCCCAGAATCCTCTGGAGTCAAACGCGATATGAGAAGTGTACCGTCCACTATGATCTTAACACGAGACTTCAGAGATCTAAATCAAACACACAGGAATACTGCATAAGCTACATGTTCCCTGTAAATAATACGGTGAAGGTTCACAGTTTTAGAAGAGAACTCACTCAATGTGATAAATATCTTCTCCTTGTCTTTGCCACACATAGGTCATGTTGGGTGGATCAGCTTCAGCCTGGCACTTCAAATTGGCATCCTGGGACATGTTGAGCACAGTGTCCGTTGGAGGAATTATGATCACTGGAGGGCCTATTGTTAAAAAAAAAAAGAATCCATAATGCAGAAATATGAATAATACGTTTCACTTGCTTTTCCTTGTAAATAAAAAATGAATAAATAAATAAATAAATAGCAAATTCTTTAGAATGAAATAATAAAATGGAAATAATATACTTTAAAAGAATACACATGTGCAAAGTAAATATAGTGTTTTCAGAAACTTAAATGCATTTTATTTACAATTAAATAGAAATGTATTCCATTTAACTTTATATTAAAAACAATTATTTAAACTTTTGAGGATTTTTTCGACACCCAGGACTTACATGCATCTTTATATGTAATTTCATTATTACTCTATTGTCTTTGAAGTGTGGTTAAAGTACTAGAAAATTAAGTGTGCTTAAAAGTAATGTCATAAACACCACCACTAGGTGGCGCCATTCAATCAGAAAAGTTTCTAATTTTCATGTAGAATATTATGGCATGAGCCAGGGGTTTCAAAACCATTTCAACTAGTGTGAAAATTGTCCCCCTTCCATTTTTTAGGGGGCAATAACCATATTTTAAGACAAAAAACAGAAAGCATCTGCCAAAGTTAAAAGCAAGTCGATCCAATACATGTGCAATCTGCATCAGTAATTCTAAAATAGCTTGCATTCACATACTTTACTTACAAATTAGATATGAATAATAGACATTATACCATCTAATAAATATTCAAGAGCAAGACTGATAAGGTTTATAATGGTCTCCTCAATACCTCTCAAATCATTTCAATGTACCTAACCTGAGCAATACAGATAATCATCCTAAATGAGGAGAAAACATCAGTGCCGACTTACCAATGACTTTGAGCTTTGTGAGGTGAGTCACATTTCCTTCAGTGTTGGAGGCTTGACACTGATACTTGCCTGATGTCTCTCTGCTTACAGCATGGAAAGATAAACTTCCATCCATGATCTATAGGATCCAAATGAGAGATATGAAGTGTGTGAAAAGAGAGTGGAGGATAAATGGATTCTAGATCTGATCCTCAATTGCATTGGTGAATCTGATGAAGCCAATTCATGTCTGTTAGCTTGTCTACGACAGACTTCGTACTTCCGCTCAATTTCAGTTCGCTTCTTTACTCTGTCTACAAAGCAAAGCGAAGGAGCAGAGTTAGGTTATACCAGACTTACATGTCTGTTAGCTTTAAGGTCAAAGTGATTACAGCCCCAAAGTTGACAAAACAAACTTCTTCCTTTTCCAGGAAAATGGATTAAAAGTGCTTATGATTAATATTGTTTGGAGGGGTGTATACATATTTTGTCCACTCAAATGCTCTCCAAAATGAGCACTTGCAAGTACTAAATCAGTATTTTTCAAGCTGTGTGGTGAACTAAATATTATTGTCTGTTTAAAAAAGGACAAGCACTTTGATATGTCCCACCCAACTTTACGTGGGAAATATATCTACACAGGGAAGATAATAATTTTTTAAATAACTAACAGCCCACCTTTACTTTGCTTTGAGGATTTATAGGTCGCCCATGTTTAGACCAGGTTATTGTAGGCCGGGGATTTCCCTGAGCTGCACACTTCAGGGTTACTGATCGCCCTGCAAACACTTCAACTCCAGGAGGGGAGGTCTCCGTAAACACAGGAGGCGCTAGACACAGGAGGAAGCAAAGAAAACTCAAATCATGATCTCAAATAAACTGAATAGATTATTTACAATCTAAAGAGCAGTTCATCAGCGAGTTATTCTTCATCTTGGAGAGTTACTGACAAAAAGACATTAGGTTTTGAATTACATACTCTAGTTAAACATTGTAAATATAAATCTACACTACTGTTTAACAGTTTTAGATCTGTAAGATTTTTTAATGATTTTGAAAAAAGTGTTAGAGAAATATACACTGCCATTCAAAATATTATTTTCTAACAATATACGTCTTTACTATCACTTTTTATCAATTCACAGTTACACATCCTTTCTGAATAAAAGTATTTCTCTCAAAGTTTCCAAAAAATATTAAGCAGCACAACTGTTCCCAACACTGATAATAAATCAGCAAAACAGAATGATGTCTGAAGGATCACGTGACACTTTCATCAGTTATGGCTGATGAAAATTCAGATTTTCATAACACAAATAAATTACATTTTAAAGTATATTAAAATACAAAACCATTATTTTAAATTGCACTGTATATACCTTGTCATGAGTAGCGTACTGCATTGAATGCTTAAGTTGTTTTATTTACTTTACTTTAGTGAAAGCCACAGTGGAGTCCAGCCAGGCTTGCAAGATGCTCTTTCTGTGGCTCAAAGAACTGACGAGTTGAAAACTGAACCTAATATCAGCACAGACCTCAAGTGGCTTCTGTAATCTGGCCAACAATGAGTCTGAGTGTCAGAAAATGGCCTAAAGGTGTGGCCGACAGAGACAGAGCGTACTCTTGAACAGGTGCATGAGGTAACAGGTGCATGTATTCATTCATTGTTCACTGCATGTTTGAATGGAGTCCTGTTTGAGTTGGAGACTGTGGGATGAGTATAATGGCATTGTCTCACTGATCTTACATAAAGAGAATTGCTGTTATGGTTCTGATTCAGACTACAGGTAAAATTGGATATCTTTTCTTTCTATAAATAATTCAGGTCTCCTCGTTGGATGGTGAGTCTCACCTGTAACGGAGAGTAGAGTCCAGCTCCCGCTGCTGCCAGTATCATCTGTGGTTTTGTCTAGCGGGAGGATTCGGCACTCATACCAGCCTTCGTCCTCCGGGAGAAGCCCCCTCATCTGCAGGGATGTTCCCCTGATGAGTGACACTCGACCTGGACACGATCAGAAGAGGGGAAGGGTCACAAATAACAAACATGAACAAAACTCACAAGAGGTGCATACTGCAATTAAATTGTAATTAATTACCACTGTCTCACACTTAAATAAAATACAATTATATTTAAAATATTACGGTATTGTTTTAGAAGTATATTTAAATTATTTTGCTTTTAGTTTTAATTTTTTTTTTTTCATTTATAATGTCCAACTAAATTCAGTTTAAATGTTAATTAAAAAATAATAATTTCAACAATTAAGATACATTGAGTTTGTATAAATGAAATATGTTTAAGTCAGACTTTTTCAGAACATTTTTAAATCAATAATGCAAAAAAATATACTTGAGTTTTTCATTTAAATTTAAATTAATATAAATTCTAAAATACAAATTGTATATTTAAGTGTCAAATATATATATATAAAAAATAATAAAAAAATAATGATTGATAAAATAATTACAATTCTAAAATACATTTAAGTGTCCAATAAGCCATATATTTGAGCGAAATAACTTTTTAAATCAATCAAATTGTACAAATGAAGTATATTTGGTTCTGACTTAATATTTTAAAATCAATTAAATAAATGCAATAACAACATTTTAATTTAAATTGAATAAATGAATTCAAATTCTAAAATATAAATTGTACATTGCATTGGACACTTTTCCAATATACAATTTATCTTAGTTGGAAAGGAAATTAAATTTTTTTAATTATTATTTTTTATTGAATAATTACAATTTTAAAATACATGCTGTACATTTCAGAGTCCATTATACTACTTAGTTTAGTTGGAGAAGGCACAGATAGATCTTTTCATCTCTCAGTTGCCAGGTGACTGCACCCCTGTAGCGACGGTGTTTGCTGACTCACCCCTCCCTCCTCTTTCGTCTCTCTCTCCCTGTCTTTATCTCTCTTTCATTCAGTGAAAAAAGCTTTTCAAAGACTCGCTTGTTTCTCAGACTCTCGAGTCATTTAAATAGACCAGCGGTCAAAATCTCCACCACAGAAGCCACATCAAAGATCAAATGAACTCAAAACTGAAAATCCATCATCTGCAAACACGTGTGCGGTCGATGCATGGAGTATAGCTATGATGTGTTTATGAAAATAGGCGGTGACAGTAATCATTAACCAAGCTCCCAAGAGGAGTGACTGTGGAAACAGAGCTCAGGCTGAGATAACAGCTGAGAGCATCACGGTCCATCCGCCCCTGTTTATTTTAACCACATGAAAGCTGGAGGTCACGGAAATAGGGACACGGACACCATCATCCCTGGGGATTTGGGCTATACAACGTGTTCCTGTCCAGCCCAGACACCCAGGGCACAATCCAGCACTAAAATGTTGCCATGGTCACTCCTGCCAGTGGTTTGGATTTGAATTTAGTTGCCGTGGTAACAGGGATTAAAATCAGTTCGGGGCGGGGTTTACGAGGGATTTAAACTCTCAAGTTACTGGACACTCCTGGAAAAAAGCTGAAGAGAAAGTAATCTGTTTAGATTTGAAATGTCAGACCTGCTATAGTAAGAGGGAAATCACAGAGATCTCTCTAGTGTTTCTCCAAAAGATCAGTGAGATTAAATGAGAGCAAACTGTCTCCAGAAATAGGTTCCTGGTAATTATTATAAGTTACAATAAACACAACCTCTGCATTAAAACCACTCCTTTTCATGGTAAAACATGTACTTGATTTTTAAAAGTTAAAGGGTTACTTTACCCAATAATTACAATTCTGTCATTAATTACTCTCCCTTGTGTTGTTCCAAACCTGTAAGACCTTTATTAAGATGTTTTTGGTGAAATCTGAGAGCTCTCTGACCCTGCATAGACAGCAAAGGTACTACCATGATCAAAGCACAGAAACTTGGTATGGACATATAATTTTATGAAGTTATATGATAATACATTTATCTGCAAAGAAAACAATGATGATGACTTTTTCAACAAGTCTTCTCCACATTACCCTGACCCCATTTCGGAGAGTACCACATCGCATGTTGTGATGAACAGTGATTACATGCAGACCAAAGGAGAAACATCTAGACCAATGTGATGCAAATCAAATGTAGAGAACTTAATTTCAGATCTGTGAAATAAAAACCCAGCAATAAAACTGCCCTTTGAGTATATTTTATGAGGAAAAACATAAGTAAATGAACCTTAGACATGAAAGTTAATGCCCATTTATGAATAACTAACCATCTATAGTTATTCTAATACATTAAAGCACAAAAAGCAACGTATGTCTGTCTTCACCTGTTTCCTAGTGCAGCAAAGATTTATCTAAAGTCTTCACACGCAAGTACAAACTCACTTGTTTATGACTGACTAACCATTTCCCACAGCAGCTGACAAACAAACGCTCATTCTGTTGCTTAGTCGACGGCGAATCAAATCTCCGGGGAAACTGTTATTAGACTCCTTAACATATGAAGTAACATGTGCTGTCATTTGTATCAACTTACTTCATCGTGTTATACCAGGTTTTTGCAAGAAGAATTACAATTATTTCAAGTGTTTTACAGCTGTTCAATCATGTTTTAAAACAAACTTAGGAATCTTTAGAAAGAATGCCTTCAGTATAGAATAACACAGTTATAACACTTTTAAACTAATTATTATGACTATTATGAATCAAAGAGTAGATGAGCTCATGAAGGAAATACAAGAAAGTAGAACAGTTGAAATAAAATTACCTTGAAGAAACACATAGAATAGGAAAGATGTAAAATGGGAATTCTAAGAAGCAGTGCTGGAGAGAGCAAAATACCTCAAAGGCACAAACATATACTTGAAAGAGAGAGAGAGAGAGAGAGAGAGAGGAGAGATAGCTTATATTTGTTATGATAAATTAAACACACATCCACAATATAAATTAATCGGGGGTGACAGGGATTAAAAAATAGGGTTTTGACTAGAGGAAATCGGATGAAATTAAGTAAAATTTTCAATTAAGAAAAAAAAAAAAAAAATCGTATATAAATATATGCGTGTGTTTGTGTGTCTGACAGTATTAATCAAGTTACCTAGGAAAGGATTAAAATGAGCTCATATGAATATGTGTAGCTTTAGGAATAAACTTTCCGAAATAACTGATGTTTTGATTACAAATAATATTTATGTTTCAGCAGTAACAGAAACACATGTTGATCAATCTCAATGATCAACAATCTCAGATGATGTAGTAAATATAAATGGTTATAATATTTACAGGAAAGAAAGAAATAGATATGGTGGAAGGGTTGCCATATATATTAAAAATCATATTCCAGCAAAGATAAGACAAGATTTGATGCCTGTAGATATAGGGGCTTTGTGGTCACAACAAGAACCGTTACCATTTGTCAAAACATTGTTTGTTGGTTGCTGCTATAGACCACCATGTGCAAACAGTTGTTATTTAAGTGGATTGTGTGATATGATTGATCATGTGTGTGATACTGGAAATGAAACCACAATTAAATTTGTCTGTTAAGAGTGTGCCTGTTGAACAGGTAGAGGAAATCAAACTTCTTGGAGTTACGCTAGACAGTATACTGAAGTTGTCAAACAGATAGAATATATGGAAATAGTTATGGGAAGAGGTCTATCAGTTATTAAGAGATGTGCAAAGTTTTTACCACAGTATTGCATCCCTTACAAGTAACGGAAGTTACATAATCAGATTAATTTTTTCAAGTAACTAGTAAATTAACGCATTACTTTTTAATTTACAAGAAAATATCTGAGTTTCTTTTTTACTTTGTCTTCCCATTTATTGACTGATAAATCTCCTCTCCTCATATTTGGAGAAATTGGAAGTACAGAGGCGTTGTGTGTGCTGTGTGAACATGATGTAGTTCTAGACTAAATGTGAATGTGCATTATTCATCCCACTCAAAAAAAAAAGTATTCATCACAATGAATTAAAACAAATACAAACTCAGAAAATGATGGAAACCTGCAATAACTGAATATGTTAAATGACACAAATTTATCTAATCCACTGATCTATAATATAGAACCGGATTCCTCAAGACGTCATGAAAGTGAAGCTGCCGCGCCGCCATATTGTTAATTCCTAGTGTGCGAAAACGTTCTATTGAATTAATCGGAAACTGTATGATTTTAATGAGAAAACATCACCTAACAAGTCAGCGTTTATTAATATAAAGTATCTCTGTACATTATTACAATGCAAACACCCTAGGCTTGTAAACGGTTATTTTTTTTAAATTTGGGGATTTTCTCCTACTTATTAAAAAGATACGTTCATTACAGTAGCGAACATCATGAACATGATAAACATCAGACGGACATGACCTCAAAATATAAAAACAAACAAAGTGCTCATTCTGAAATCGGAATTTATTCAGAGAAATAACTGAATAAATAAAGCTTTATATTCAAGATAGTAAGTTAAGCTTTTCATTTCACTATAGAGCAATATTAACAACATAATTGTATTATGCACTGTAATGTATTGAAATCCATTATATGTTTATTAGTAAGTAAAATGATGTTAAATATTTCATGGCACAGTGTAGAGTAAATTGTTGATTTTTATGTTCTGAATGAATTTTGGGTTTGTTTGAATAGGTTTTATTTAAGAATGGCCACTAATTTGATAGTGGCTTATGATCCAAATAATCAAATATATAGTTACACATATCACAGTGATCACATCCACCTGTTCCTGTTCAAAAAGGTTGGTTCAAAGTTTGAAGGTTTGCTAGTTGAAGGTTATATTCAATTTAAGTCTTTGACTTAAGGCTAGGAAACCTGGAGCCTAAATCCTATCCGCTGCCTTGTATCCAGAGACATTGTGTCATGTCTTGGCTTATTTCCAAGGTAGAGACTCTCCAGTTTCATCTCAGGAAAGGGAGGATTGGGTTTCACACCATAGTCATTAGCTGTATTCTTTTATTGTGTTTCAAGACACTGTTATCTTTTGAAATTTGAATCACCGCGATGGGCTACTGGGAAGGTGCTTGGTTTGATCGGACCAATGGCCTTTCAAGATAGCATGCTGCTAGTTAGAAAGAGTTTTGACTCAATTGAGTTTTTGAATGCTGATAGATGAGGGGGATGGGGGTAATTTGGAACAGAGAGCATCAGTAAAAAGTCCACTGATGGTCACACTTTTCACTGCAATCTATAGATCGCTACTACTTCACTACCAATGTTGCAAACTAGATTCTATTTAGGTAAGATATATATACACCATCACAAACCCTAAATGTGCCTGACTTTGTGGCATATAACAACTGTGACATATCACTATGAGCTCCAGAGTGGACACATGAGACACTATTTAGCCTAAGGTGACGAAATTCACACCAAGCTCACCCTTCACCTCTTCCCATGCTGCACCTGCCCCCCTCACTGCACAAAAAGTCCCAGGTTCAGACCTTTTGTTTCTCTTCTTTGTTTCTCATCACGTAAAACGACAGTTGTGACGCCCTCTAACCTTTATTGGGTTGTTGGTTTACGTGAGGCCATTCATTCCTTCTTTCAGTTCACAAGGAAGGAATGTGAATAAAATCAATATTTATTGGTGTTCAGTCTCGGAAACCACTGAAAATGCTACTGCAAAATGCTAGCACAAGCTAAAAGATGTGAATCCACTATTAACCAAAGATTTATGAACAGACTCTAGCACAAATAAATAGACATTATTTGTCGCACAAGTAAACAAATTTGTGCATAAACCATTATTTGTTGAATTAGTTAAAAAAAAAAAAAAAAAAAAGAATTTGGTGGGTAATCCATTGCTTGCAACAAATTAACAAATAAACAATTGTTTAGTGCAAGACTCAATTAATTTGTTCATAAACTGTTGCTTGTTAAATTAATCAATTTTGCTTACATTATCATTTGTTTGTCCAAGAAAACAAACTTGTTTATAAACCACTGTGAATACACTTACCTATTGCATGTCGTGCAAGAACTGAAATTGGCTTATTAAGCATAGCAAATTCACATAAAAATGTTGTTTGTTGTTTATATTAACCGTTGCATATTTCAGAGGCAAACAAATTAAACTGTTTCTTTTTGCAGAAAAAAAATGCATGATTTGTGTATGATCTGTTGCTTGTCACACAAGTAAATAAATGAGCTTACAAAGCATTGTGAAAATTCACTTAAAACATATTGCCTGATGTAGATGTAAAGTTTGTGCGTGTAGTGTTGTGTTGCTCAAGTAAACAGATTCACCAAACTTTTCTTTCATGTACAAGTAAATAAATTAGCTTAAAAAGCCATCTAGATTCACTTAAAAATGTAGCTTGTTGCACATGTAAACAATTTTTTGTATGAACTGTTGCGTTGAACAAGCAAACAAATTCACTTATAAACTGTTGCTTGTCGCTCAAGAGGGTTGCAAATTCACTTAAAATGTTGCTTGTTGCACAATTTTTTTAAGTACCATTACAAGTTCACTTTTAAACTGTTGCAATTTTGGCAATGAACCATGCTATAAGTTAACTTAACTAGTTATTGCTGATGCTCAGTAGGTTCGCATTCCATCACCCAGGCAACATCGTGATGAACAGGCGCAGTGCTGTCTTTGAGAATTAGTTTAATTGCGTAAAGACGCACTGTGCTCACGCATAAACTGCAGGGCTGAATCTGTCGTCCGCTCACTGCCTGGAAGGTGAGGCTCATCCATGCACAGAAAATTAGCAGTGCAACCAAGATAGCCTGTTTCTTTCTGAATTAGAGCCATTGCATTTTTTAAAATATGGGGAGGGAGTATCTTAAACCTATTGAAAGGCTATATTCCCCATAGACACTCTTTGTATTCCAGCTCCCAAAGACACAATAGGGACTTCAGCAGAGAGAGGGGGAGAAACTAGCAAGTCCCACAAGCACACAAAAGAGCAGAGTTTCTGTAAGCTGAGACAAGCTATGACCGAAGTGGCACTCAGGAGAACGAATTACGAAAGAGGTGAGAGATACTGCATTGTCCATAGTTGGATGTGGTTTACAACATGGCAGTCCACACTTACAGTGTAACTTCCATTTAAATTTACATTTAGTTAATCTGCAGACGCTTATCATACTTGACGATATACACAGTCCATACTTGGCAAGCTTTTCGAGAAAGCCCTATACCTGTCCCAACTCAGAGGTAACAGTGCAGGCATTTAAATCCAAGACCAAAATGTAAATAAAATCTGTTGAAATAGTTTTCAGTTCATTGTAATAAAATTGAGCTGCAAATACTAACCAATTTCAATTAACAAAAAGCTGTATCCACATTTTGAGGTCAACCCTGTTACTGCATGATTTTTTTCAATAATACAAAAAAGAAGAAGAAAAAAACGTATGGCATGAAAAATACCCCAAAAATAACATTATTTGAACTACTTTTACAGCAGGATGGGAAAACAAATACATGATCTCTTTCAATATCCTCAATATTCTCTGCATTTGTCAAGGTCAATTTAAAAAATAAATAATTAGGGATAAAAAAATGAGTAAGAATGAAATAATAATCATGTATTTTTCTTTAATTTATGGTACAAATAAATTTAGCAAATACAGCAAATCACGATCTAATCCAAAATTAGACATCCTTGACTGAGCAACAGCTTAATTTAGGCTTAATTTGCAACCCTGCTATTTATTATCAATTCATAATTTTTATTCAAATTTGTTTCATTTATTTATTTTTAATTTCATTTTAATACATCTGGTAACCCTTTATTTTAAGGACCAATTCTCACTACTGTCAAGTATTTAAAGTAAAGTCTGTCCTGTCTTCTTTTGTCCAGAATTGTGACTGTTACCCTGTGTGTTAGACCCTCTTCATATTTGTGGATTACAACTAGAAGAATTTGTTTATGATTTCATAGTGCCTTCGTCTCTCTAACAGCGCTGTGTGACAACAACTAGCTAGTTGCTTATCAGCATGCATATTACTAGCATATTGTTTATTAGTATTTATAAAGCACACACTAATGGCATATTCGGCAGGACCATATTTTAGATCCCTTAATCTGCCCCATACCTAAATTTAACAACTACTGTTTTAATAGTTAATATTGGCAAATTAGGAGTTTATTAAAGGAAAACTAAAGTGTTCCTTTACATTTTATTTTTGATGCAATAAAAATTCCAACACTGTTATTTATTATCCATTTATAATTTCTTATCCAATTTTACTTGATTTTTACGTGTTAAAATACAACCCTTCATGTGCATAAGGTTGTTGACCCCTGTGTTTAGGCACTCACCGTCATAGTTGGGATGCACTCTGGGATCGTGCACTCCAAACTGGATGAGGATGGGTATATCATAGCCCTGACGCACCCACTCTATGACATGCTGAGGAGCAGAGCTGCCCTCATCCAGGGCTGGAAGACTGCATGTCAACACTGCAGTGTCCCCTCTTTTGGCACGGACTTGGACTTCAGATGCACTTGTGTGATCTAATATTAGGAGAAAATATGTGGAAATCTTGTAAAAAATAATAAAAACTATACATATATATTTAAACTAGTGAATAATAAAAAGAAGAAGGTTACTGTGTATATCAATTGTAAAGTAATTACTGTATAATACTCACTGAATAGGGACAGAACTGCAACAATGACTTCCAACAGAAGAAGTTTCTTCAGTAGCATGATGGGTATTCATACAGATTCACATACCTGAAGAACATCAAACATACAAGATCAAACGACAGGCAAACAAACCTCAACCACAGAAAGCATTATGCCAAACACGACCTAGTGGATATGAGCTAAACCATATATAGTATGTCACAAACACATCCACCCCATCTTTTGCTTTGCGCCTGTTCCAGTAATCTCAGAACATACAGGAGGATTATATTATATTATGGGATCTCATGTACACATTGTATTGTATATTCACAATAAGCTCAACAACATCTCTGAATCAAACTAATTTGTGGTGAAATGAGTTTGACTCATAAGCAATGAGTGAAACTTCAGGCTGGCATCTGATGTCTTAAACTCATGAGAGAATGCTCCTGAGTTTTCCAGCCGTAAATGTGATTAAATTCACTGTAACTACCAAAAGCCTCTGTCATTTATTACATATCTATGCAAAATGTAACATTTGCATTATGACTAGAGGTGGGCATAGATTAATTTTTTTATCTAGATTAATCTCATTGTGATCTTGAAATTAATCTAGATTAAAATGGCTCATTCGAATTCTGCCGAAGGCATTCAGAATATGTTACACCCAAATAAAATTGACAAACAGTAAGTCTTTGAGAAGGGATTTATCAAGCTAGGTGGTGCATTAGAAAAGGGCTCATCTCCTGTTTCCAAAATGCATCACAAAGTGCTTGAAAAATCTGTAAACTAAATCCACGTTGCACAAGGTGCATACAACCTTACGCCTGTTTCACACCAATGTTTAAGTTTTTTTTCACGTTTGTAGGTGTGAAGGTACAGAAACCAAATAATTAAATGTAAAATAGCACTGGATAGTTTTCAATGTAAAAATGAAATATACAATCAAACCTACATTTATTCGGACACCTTCAACATTTCTCACATTTTTACAGTTTTCCTATATATATAAAAAATTATATCTGGTTTCTGAATAGTTTTTGGTTTGACTGTTAAAACTACAAAGATATTCAGTCAAGAGCAGTGAATGATTTTCATTTTCATTTTGTTGGATTAACATTACAGCAGCCAGTAGCTAAATTAGGCGTGGTCCCTTTAAGAGACGATGAATGCATCCCATATAATACACATCCCATTTTTTTCCTCAACTGTTTACTTTAATTTAAGAAATAACCGACAGTTTTCTCGAGCATAATTTCCAAGGTGGATATTTTGACATATTTTGTATATAGTTGTCGGCACAAGAACAAAAATAAGCAATTTCTATGTTCAAGTGTTTTTTGAGACGCCTTTCTCTGCGCGAGCCCTGAACACCAAAACACCGCGAGTACTGAATAGGGCTCTTTCACATCTTTTTGTTTATTCAAAATGTGATTTTTATTTGTTCAGGTGCAGGAAGGACTTCCAGGAGAACTTCGCAGAAGAGAGCTCGGTTCAGTGTCGCTGTCCGTGATACGCGGCTCTCTCTCTCGTACGCACCTAACACGGCACGCGCTACTCTGTTCAGCTTTTCCGTGTCTTGTGTTTGGATGCTTTAATGTTTAAATCGACAAGGGCTAAGGCTTAATAACAGGTGAAATAGATAAGCTTTCATGATGATGCGCAGCTGTTCTGAGCGTCTTTTTAGGCTGGCCTCAACCAGTAGGTTAATAACCGATAACGGCCCACCACTAATTATGACCTAATTCCACTACAAAGCCCTTTCTTTTAAAATCTCAATTATATATCCCATATCTAAATAGCACACTAGGCTATATATAGTGAATATTACTGAATATATTTACTGAATATTGTAAGAGACAGAAAACGACATTTTACAACATAAATCATTACAATTAACGCTAGTTACGTAAACAGATTACTTTTTCAAGTAACTAGTAAAGTAACACAATACTTTTACATTTACAAGAAAATATCTGAGCTACTTTTTTCAAATAAGTATCACAAGTTACTTAGTTTTCAAATGTATTCCCTGACAGATCTCCTGTCCCCATGTTGAGAGAAACTGGGAGTGAGGCGAAGAGGTAGACGCACTTCCTTCAGCCCAAATCTTATTAATAGCACTTGCCAAAAATATAACTTCTGGGGGATTTGTTATTAAAATTAAATAAGTAAACCAAGCTCAGATGACAAAAAAGTAACACAAAAGTAATGTAATGCATTACTTTCCATAAAAAGTTAGCAAGTAACGCAATTAGTTACTTTTTTTATTGAGAATTACTATATCGTAATGCATTACTGTTAAAAGTAACTTTCCCAAACACTGTTCAGGACCCTGGTGTCAATTCTTGACATGTCATGTTAGCTACTCGTATATAGATACTGATCTACTTAACCTGTGTAATGATGATATTACAAATGTGAATACCATCAACAATGATCATGTGGGTAGACAGGAAGTTGTGAGATCGGTGTAAATATGCCCTCAGTGAATGCCGAATTGTTGCATGTCTCCAGTAAATCATTAACACAGCAAGAAGCAATAGGTCTGTGGGGTGCCACTGGAAATACTAAAGCGTGTGACTTGTGCAAAGGGTAAAGCTAGCGCTCCACTTAGCTCACTGTGAGCCGGTGCGCTACACACCAGCACACAATGCAAACGCCTGCTCATTACCCCCAGCGCAACGAGAGACAGCTATTCTTGAAGGGTCCTGAAATGGGTCCCAGGACAATCCCACAGGTCACAGGTTTCTCACCGCACACCCGGCTACTTTGTTAGCATCTATTCAGCCATTCCGAGAGCATGTGGTACAAGATCATGAGAACTTGAGTAATTAAGTAGAATTTTTGTACAAATTCAATGCATCAGCTCTATGGGATGCTGATAAACCTGTTTCTCTGAGAAAAGCTGGTAGGTTAGTGCTCTGTTACTGTTTGCCGTGTGTTCCCACAATGTCAGCTAATGTTCTAGCAAGGTTTCCTCAACGTTTTTTGACTAGCATTCAAGTTGCTATTTACTACTTGTTTCAAAACATTTAGAGAACACTCAAAAGTAACATTCCCAAAATGTTTGCTAAAGGACAAAATTAAACATGCTGTTTTCTAGGCTATAAGGTTCTAATAACTAAAACTAAATGGTCATTTTAAACATTCACACAGACTGAGAAATAATGTTTTCAATCTTAACACCATCCCAGCTAGACCAAAGTCCTACATAAATTACTAAGCACACAAAGGCTGTCTTTCTGATTTACTGTTGTAGCGCCAGTAAAATCCTATTTCTTAACCTTCAAGGGCAAGGGTTACAGCACTTCATCATTATAAATCTCTTCTAACCAGGAAGCAAATGTTGAATTATACCATTTTCTGTCTTCAAATGACACCAAACTGGGACCGTATTGTGGGATATGCTAATTCGAGGCACTGAAAGAGTTCAATTTGGCAGTCCATTCATTCTTGGGGTTTACAAAGGACAGGCTGAACTCGTGTCAGTCTATAAATCTGGCTGTGATGAGAAGGAACTGGGCTAAATGGAGTGTGAAAGCTAAATATAGACAATTCGTTACAAGCTTGAGCTTAATGCAAAAGATCACCAGTCTTTCAATTATTCACATCTGACCTATTCTACATTCAAGTAAAAAAGGACGACAATGAAACTCAGAAACGTTTTCAAAAATCTTTACTGCAGAACTCTACTCTATACGATACCTGCTTTAAATCTGTAAATTCCCAATTTATAATATTGAGTCACTGTATATTCTGTTTCACTTGATGAATGTAAAAGGAGATTCTTCATGTTGACTTTAAATGAGGCCAAAGATGTAACAAAACCTCACATAATTGTGCTCCTCTGAGATGTGGCAAAGCAATAAACTAACCTGAGAAAACATAGTAAAGGATGAAACAAACAAGAAAAATCCCCACTAGCAACCTGCAACTATTTACTCTACAAAAGCTTTTAAAACAGAAGTCGCGTCATACTGTGAAAGCGAGTCCTACTTTACAAACGCATTTGTTCACTAGAGCAAACAAACAGCTCATCTACAGCAGCTGGACCTGAAACTCAGAGGCTCAGAGCAGATTCCCTGCTGACGTGATCGCGGCTACACCGGAGCTCACGGATTTCATCAGCCAAATGGACTGGCCATTGATTTGTAGAGGTCAGAAAAGTTAACCGACTTTCCTTTTTTTTACGAAAACTTAAAAATTACCCTTTTAATGAACTCAACAGATGATGCAGCCAGATGTGCACTTAAACATCCAAACACATTTTAGAAGGATAATAGAGATTTAGCTGCTATAGCTGGATTGCTTTAGTCAATTATAAACGTATTAATCTTAAAAAATAATCATAATAATATAAATGAAAGGAATGAGATCACGGTTTGTTTAAGGAAAAACATGCAGTCAACCCAGGAGTTGACCATGAATTTGTCAGTCCTTAACCAACATGCAAATTCCTGCAGTGGTGCAAACACAAACAAAACTAAGTGACGGAAATAAGAACGTACAAATTCAAAAGTGTCAAACCCCTTAAAAAATGTCTTCAGACGTTTGGTGAGGAGAGAGAGTGCCATGTCCACGATTGTGCTGATTACAGATTATCCACTGATAATAATTTAACACCATTGCATATGCATGCATCATAATCCATACATCGCATGGGGGTGTGCATGAATGCTCACTGATTCATGACAGCTGGGATCAGACACACTCTCGGTGTAATCCAGGATAATCTGGATTCAGTGAGCCTGGAAAAAGTGACCGATTAATATCACTGTAAATAAGAGCGATGTCCTTACATTCACTGTGGTGTACTGCGAATTTGACTACCTTACACATGACTGACTCAGGATGTACACGTGAGTCAGACTGGGCTAACATCTGACCAAAAGGAAAATCCATTGTCACAACCATTGTTTACACTCAATAAGGGCTGTTTACACTCACTTAGGGAAGTTTGATCAATGAAGGCTTAATGAACTTCAATAATGGCAATACAATAAGAGTTAAATAATAAAAAAAATAATAACAAGATTAAATGTCCAAATACAGGACTGAATTCAGTTTGATTGGGACAGTTTTTGCCATCAACCTGAATTCACCTCTATGTTGTACTGTAGATGAACAGGTCAGAAACAACAACATCCTGCCAGCCTCTGCTGGGTAGATACTGGAAATTTTCCTCAACCTGCCCCCACAAATCCACTTGGACCCCTTGCAGGGGCAATTAAAAACCCTTTCATTCGTCCTCACTGAAAGGCCACTGACAGTCAACGGTTAGATAAATCCCCCAGTACTCAAACAAACAGAAAACAACAACAAAAAATTCCATTATCTTTGGATCAATAGAGCCAAATGAGCATACAAATGTAATTGCTTACGTTATACTACTTAACTTTGGCCAATGAACATGATCCTGTGCGTTATGATATGGAAAACTTTTTGATATAAATGTTCCTTCTTTCCAACCTGGTCTATCTTAAAGAACGAAACTTGTAAGTCAAGTCAAGTCACCTTTATTTATATAGCGCTTTAAACAAAATACATTGCGTCAAAGCAACTGAACCACATTCATTAGGAAAACAGTCTGAGTAAACTGTTGTTAATACTCACCGGTATCACTTCATCTATCAGCTGTGGTAAGGAGCGCTGTTTTGCGTTGAAGACGGAAAAATACCAGGATGAGAATTATTCCAAAGTAAGAATTTATACTCTCTCAGCGTTAATTCCATATCACAATCCGTTCTCAAGGACAACTTCAAACATTTTGCCAGAGATATTTCGGTTGTCCCTTCTTTCTATGAATGTAGTGAGGAGAACGAAGCGCATAAACTTTGTCTCTATGGTAGGTGTGCGCTCGCGCATCAGCGCACCTCTCGCGTTGAGTTCACTCACTCCTCCCGCTGCTGTTTCACCAAACTAATGCAAACACGGACGCGCATGCGCAGAGCGCACACGGAGAAACAAATGGACCAGTGCACACATTAACACATAATCAGCTGTCACGTCTTAAGAAAGAATCGGTTTAGTAACACAGTTACACTTAATATGTTAAATGTTTTAACAGTCGCACGACAACTTACATTCAATAAAGAAAAACGTTTTATTCATCAGCATTTTTTTTTTTACAGCGTAGCGTTTCACTAACTCTGACCTACTAATAAAGAGCAGGTGTGTCCGATGTTGTACTTTGGTCAAGATTCTAAACTTGTTTGTCATCTGGGCACACGGAAATCTCTCGTGAGACTGCAAAACAGCAGTAAACTAGTGATCTATGACGTCTCCAATAAGAGCTGGCACAGAATGTGGTGTGTGGATAAAATGATAGCTTAAGTTAAAGTTTCCCATGGGTGTTGCCATGAATTTCAGTCCAGCTAAACCATAGTATTCAAGTGTTGTATTGTCCAATACAAACACGTACTATAGTCTATTATGCTTTAATATCTTCTTAACAAAAATTATTACTAATATTATTTATCATCACGGTAAATAATACCAGTAGCCTAATGATTAATTGTTATATCCCTAGTATAAATTAGGCAACTATGCCGTAAGTGTTTTCAAAGTTTTTCTTGACTTTTTAACTCTTATTGATATAAGTCACATGTAGTTGGTCCAACACTTTCAATTACTGCCCACTGGAGGGCAGTGAGTTTCTTGTGTTTTCTCTTCAGGACAGGGAGCGTCTCTGGCTGTTGGAACACTACCCTGTTGCATATTTCACAGTATATACTTTATGATACTATGTGAAACAGTACTATGCGTTATGTACAAATGCACGTTCCAATCAGCAGTATGCTGCTAACCCTTCGTCTGCTACAATAATAAATAAAGAAATACAAATAAATCAATAAAGAATTAAATCAATACAAATAGATATCAAAAAATGTTTACTTCTCATAGCCTTTAGTGGATCTCAAAATATAACTTTTTGTTCATTCAAAAAATAAGAAGCGCAAAAAGGCGAACATTAATATTTGCTTCAAACACTTTCATGAAAATTAATAAAACCAGTTTATTCCACAAAAACAATACTGCATAGCAACTAAACTAGCAGTCAAATGTTTGGACACAACTGCTCAGACCAGTGATATGACACTTCAATATAATGCTAAGGTCATTAAAATTACAAAATAACAAATATGCAAGTGTGGGAACACAAATAAAAGTCTATGATGAAAAATTTTTTTTTTCCCAAAGTGGACGTAATCTGTTTTCTGTTCATTAGTCGCTGTAGGGAAATAACGAAAGGTATAACAAAGTGCAGTCAACTCTGAAACTTTAGTAAACACTCTTATGGGAAAAATAATGTGGATACTGAGGACTTCAAGAGGTGCATCCTGGGATACCTGTGTCCAAACATTTGACTGATAGTGTATATACAGTACATAACTGGCTTCATTACAGATAAATACATTTTCAAACTTTTAAAACAATACTTTTTCAAGTTTTATCAAAGCTACGAAAATACCAGCATATTTCTCATTGGCTTTTTATGTATTCAGCTAAAAAAAAAAATACATTTTTTGCTTAATATTGCACTTCTGTTTTCTTTTGGTAAAATAAAGATAGCTTGATACGGTCTCTCCTAGAGAAACTCAGAGTAAAAAGAGAATTAAAGTCTAAAGGCAAATCATGCAACATCTGCAGAAAACACATCAAAGTCACAGCATTCGGTATGACCAGATCCGTTCAGTCATCAAAGTCCGGGATGTCCTCGTAAGAATAACCACGGTGACCCTTGGAAGCATGGTAAGCAATCCGCAGGTGATAGATTCCGGGAAGAAAGATCAGTATGCCGATGATGAGAACAGGAATCGTGCGTTCTGGGTACTAGAACAAGACCATACATTACTTGCTAACATACTGAGAGATATTTGCATTACTGCAGTTTTGTTTACTCACCACGACATTAATGTATCCTGCCAAAAGAAGGGATCCAACAACTATCAATACAGAGCCAACAAGAAAGAGGAAGGTTGCCAGCGCAATAGCCTTGTAGGGTACTTTAGGTGGCGTTTTCTTAAACTATAAAACAGTGTTTATTCATTTATGCTACAAACAATATAATACAAATGAACTATTTTCTTGCATCAGTGTTCCTCACCTGTAGATCAATGTAGCCTTCATCACTATCAGCCAGCCTGGAGTATTTCGCCTTATCGTTTGGAGCAGCACTGGCTGTGTTGTTTTGACTTGCCATCATGATGATGTTTTAGCTTATTGGCACATGAAGATGATGAAAAGCAAGCAAACTAACGTTACACCGTGATTACCTGAGAGTGCATCCGCTTTTGATTTGGTTTATTCTGGAAACCAGAGAGAAAGTTTTTAGGCTATAATAACTTAAAACACAGTACATGCAGCTAAACTCATGATGTCTTCTATTACTTTCAAACTGTCACGTTTACGGTCTAAATAGCAGTCCACGTATTAGTTGATAACATCCTGGTGATAGTCTGTGTCAAGAGAAGTAATTCTTTAATAGATGCTATTTTATATTTAGATAACACACCCAAGAGGTTATTTATACAAACTGAGTCATATATTGTTTCTGATGGTGAGTTTATAGAAGCGTTTGTATACTCACCAGCTCGTCCTTTTTAAGAAATAACATTTCACTAAGTGACAAACAAAAAGGGGACGCGAGGTAATTTGATGCCGTTTCGAGCCGACTGAATTGATTTTTAACGGCTAACGTTACTTAGTACTTGCACCCCACTACGAAAACTTCGCTTTCTTTCCCTTGAAAACACATCTCATTCTCGTGTGGACATTGTTTACTTCCTTATTCCCATTCCAACATTCCTCTTCTTTATTTAATTTTTTTGGCATACCCCACTTACCAGAACATTACTGCCATCTGCTGGTGAGTCGGATCACAAACACTTTCCTTAACACTTTCCTTGTTCCTTCCTGCCACAAAAGAGTCAAAAGCCCAAGCAGCGCTGCGTGTTCAGCTCCTCTGCTAGCAGCTCCAGCATCATGCTGCCCATAGAAAACAGAAGCATATATATATATATAGTCTTGCTGAACTTGCTAAACTCATTCTTCTCTGAACCAACAGGAAAAGTGAAAATATTAAGAGGAAGCTGTAACTAACTGGTAAAGCAGGAAAACACTTCAAACTCTTCCAATAATTTCCTGATAATTTTTAAATATGGCATTTGGTAACTTTTGATTGTTATTATTATTATTTTATTTAATAAACAGCTTCTGAAATGCTTTGGACTGGTTTTGTAACTAACCTGAATGCCATTGATCTTCACAGGAGTGGAATTTGCTTTTTCAATATGTGGTGAAGTAAGAAGCCTGGAAAAATTATGAAAAATCAACAACAACAACAACAACAACATTAATCAGAAATTGCTTGTGACATATATTTCCCCCAAGAACAATAACTAAACTGGCTGTGGGTGTGAAGATTATATATTATACCTGAACACATTTATTATTATATTAATACAGTGCGAATATAAACACGTACTGGTATTTTTGCTCATTCTAATATTCTGTAATGGATCCATTGGACCGCATGTGCTTTCTACAGGCCAAGACACCTTTCAGGTGCTAAACCTCATTCCCCTGATCTGTTGTTTGTAAAGCGTCTAAGCGAAGATTCATTCCTTCCTCTATATTCTTTATGGTTTGTGCAACTGCTGATGTTGGCTGGCTTCCAGAGTAACCCTACAACTAAACAATAAAGGACCCTTAACATTCGCAGCACGTCTTGAGACTGCGGCTTTGAGGCAAGTGCTTCAATAGCTTAAATATTTAAGGGAGGAGATGGATGCCAAGGCATTCAAAATCAGTGCAAGCAATCTGTCATGCTTGCATTAAACTTCTGCATAAAGTTCTGCATCCAGCACAGCGGGGGGAATATGAAGAACATGAGATAGAAAGCAAACAATAGATGGACAGTGTTCACTGTATTGATTTAAGGACACTAAAGCTCATAGACACATGATCCTGCATGAATAAGCCTTCTATGATGGACATGTAGCCAAACAAAATGAGAACAAAAGGGATGCATATGTTCTTCATTCCTTTGCATTTGGAGGATTTTTTTTTTTTAATGAAAATGAATTATTTGTCATTCAGAAAGTCTTCTGTTGAATACAAAAGTAGATGTTTGGATGAATGTTAATGCTGCTCTTTTTCATACAATGGAAGTGGATGGGAGATGTCAACTCCTAAAGAACACCATCACATTTACATGACACCTAATTTGTGTTCCCATGCAGTGACAATAGAGGCACATAACTTTTGAAGAGCTGGAGGACTTTGTTCTTTTCATAGATTAAGGGCATGGATTATTGTGGTAATAGTTATGGAAACAAATCATGATGATGGATCTTTGAGAGAAAGCAATGGAGAGTTAGAGAAACGCAAAGCGACATTCACAGCCACAGGTGGACAAGCCATTTCATAAAACATAAATCATTTATTTTCTTTAGCCGTGATATTCAATTTCATTACCAAAGCTGACCTTCAGGGACATCAAGGATCAGTGCTATTGAAGTGCACCATTCTCCACCGACTGTTCATGAAGAAACTAATTGTGTTCAGAAAGCTTCATCAAACCAACAAAAAGAAGACCTAAGTCCTAAGAGGCTCAAAAAGCACTTAAGTTTTAAAATGCACATGGATCACTGACATTTATTATTATTATAATTATTATAATTATTATTATTATTATTATAATAATAATAATACTTATTATTATTATTATTATTATTATTATTATTATAGTTCAGATATATTGATCATAAAAAATGCACTTAATTCAGACAATCACTTAAATAAAACATGAATAAACATTCTGAATTAAAATTCACTTTGATCATCTTTGGCAAACTAATTTGCATAATAGCAAGAAATGTTTCACCTGAAGTCTCAAATTCTTGAAAAAAAAAGAATGTTGTCAAAACTATCATTTATTATAATTTATTAAATATGTGAGGCAAATTTCCATTATAAATATTTATATATATATTTAATATGTCTGTATTGAATGTGTCAGAAATAGCCTACAATGTTAATGTCTGTTCATACACTAATGTTTGAAAACATTTTAATTAATGATTTCATTGTATACTCATCTTTTAAAAGTGAACTTCAAGTATTATCGCACTTAAAGTTTTAGAATACTTTTTTGTGGAAATTACTAGGTTATCTGTTTGTTTTTGCTTAAATACTTCATGATATGAGTATTTCTAAGAACCTGCTTCGTTTTTTTTTTTAAGAGTCGTTTTTTAATAATCTTTAAGTGAATGTGTATGTGTGTGTGTGTGTGTGTGTGTGTGTGTGAGAGAGAGAGAGAGAGAGAGAAGGTCGAAGTGAGTAGCCTATGAGATGTTTGCACACACACTGTTGCGTCCCATCAGATTCCTCATCAGACTCGTGTTATTTATTTTATTTTTTTCTCTCAAAACTCAGACGCTTTTACAGATGTTGCTCCGAACGGTAAGTGCAATTTAATTTGAGACGGATATTTATTCAGAGTGAAGAAAACACCCGCGAATTGTTTGTTTGATTGATTGAATGAATAATTGCGAACGAGATATGCGATTATGGTAGGCTAGAAGAACCGGTGACTGAATTTGTATCCATTTGTTTAGCTCAATTACTGTTCAGTGTGGACAGCTGGTAGAACTAGCAGGCTACTCGTGTTGTCACAACTGTAATGTCCCAGTCAGGTTTTGAGTTAAATGTTCAGTCACAGTCACACAAATGCTTCCTCGTGCAGTGGTTTTGATGTATGAAAACAACACGTTTCTTAACTCTTTTAATCCCCATATTATTCTAGCTGTGTGAGAGCATTTCACTCACAAAACTGCATCTGAAAAGGAGTTATTCCTGGTCTCATAATTAAAGACGGTGAGAAATTCCAAAGTAACTCAATATGATGAAAAGAAAGTTGCAAACAAAACTATTTTCTAGTATCAGAAGTAAACCAACTATGCATAGGCTATTTATTTTTACTGTTACTGTGTTGCATTTAATGTAAAATACTTGTGATTTTCATAATGTGAATGAATCTGTTCATTCAAAGCTTGGATCACAAATACAAGTACAGTAATTACTGACATGTCTTGTGATAATGACTTATTTTACTACAACATTAATAATAGAGCATATAGCCAACGTATTACTCTGTTTTATTGCGCTTTAAAAGACATCATCTTTTGGAGACAGCAACTGGAATTAAACAGATATGGTCATGTGATCAGAATTGTGACCCTGGACCTCAAAACCAGATTTATAACAGTCTGAAAGCTGAATAAATAAGCTTTCCATCGATGTATGGTTCGTTATGATGGGACAATATTTGGCTGAGATACAGTATTTGGAAATCTGAAATCTGAGGGTGCAAAAAAATCTATACATTGAAAAAAACTGCCTTTGAATTTGTCCAAATGAATTCCTTAGCAATGCTAATCAGTAATCAAAAATGAAGTTTTTATATATTTACGGTAAGAAATTCACAAAATATATTAATGTAACAGGATCTTTTTTTGCTTTTTTTGCTTTTTTTATCTTTTAAGGTTTTACAATTGCTACAAATATCCTTCTGCTACTTATGACTATGTGTTACTTTTGTGATCCAAGGTCACACAAACACACACTCACACACACACACACACACGCATACACACACTCTTGTGACAACTTCCCATTTAAATGCCTTTGATTCTAACAAAAATAACACAGGAAGGCTTTTGGTCATAATATTTTGTCAAACATTACACTGTATAATGATATAATAAAATCATTATCCTTAAGATCCCCTCTCATTTGATAGATAGACTGAGAGTCAGCACAATCCTGATTAAAACAAAACATGACTTTTGTTTAATCAGACATTTTATGGTTTGAATGTATTCACCTAGGTTATATTTGTAAGCACAGGGCATATTAACTTCCATGTTGCCATGGTTTGTAGAAATATTGCTCTTGCCAAGACATTATAGATGTCAGTGTTGCTGTGTATAAATCTTTAAATATATTTCCCCAAGCTTTGCTTAATTAGCTTAAAAGCTTTTTTTTCTGTATGATTTCTGGCAACACATCTTAAATGGCTTTTTCCTAAGGTTTTTGGAACAGGTGCTTAGTGAAATACATATATTTTGTCCTGTATATGAGCTCCTGCAGTTAGTTCATTACACCATATTGACGAAAAGATCTGTCCTAAATTGCTTTTGTGGACTGAGGCGCCTAAACATCCGCAGGACGTGACTGCTAAACTGAAACAGTAACGTGAAGAAACAGGCACTTTTCCATCTTATTACTTATTGCAGAGGGGTTATGACTCAACTGCTTGGAGCTAAAAACATAAATGGTTCACAGCCAGATATTTAGACATTTTTATGATAATATATATATAGGCCTATTTGATCTGAATTGTGAGACTTTGATTCGTAAGTGCCTCAAAATAATAAATACAACTTTCAATTGTGATCATTCATCTGGTTCCTTCTAATGAATCATTCTGAACAGAACACAATGGCTGAATTCAGAATTGCATCCTAGCACACTGCTCTTACTATTTCTGCCATATGAAGAAATGTAATGAAACCGATGCCTCCGTCTAAATTGAACGCATAAACCACAAACTGAAAAAAATCACATACTGTAGGTATTGAATAAGACACATAACTGTTACTGTTTGGAAAGCAATGCTAAAATACTTCCAACTTAAATCACTGTAGATATTTGAGTCATTCTATAATAAGGGGTACGTCATGATGTCCATGGACTCTATTATCAATTTTATCCATTTTTAATAACTTTTGTTTATATATTTTATTTATGTATATATATCTTGCAAAAATGGCATTTGCTGTTTTTGTTTTGTCCGATTTGGTAAATGTGAGTTGTTGTTTTTTTTCTGTATATATTTCTTATAAATATTTGACCAAAATAATCATTCAATTATGAGAAAGGTGTTTTAAGAAATGTTTTGCTCATTCATCTTCATTAAATCATCAATTTTGTATGTCCGAGAAATCAGTGTCAACTGTGTTACTCCCTATAAAACCCCCTATAAATCAGCATTGGTTTGTTCCAAAGTCACATGTCCAACATCACCTGATCTATTTTCCTTTTTCTGAGGGAAATGTGAAGACAGTG
Organism: Carassius gibelio; assembly: GCF_023724105.1. Lineage (NCBI taxonomy): Eukaryota > Metazoa > Chordata > Actinopteri > Cypriniformes > Cyprinidae > Carassius > Carassius gibelio. The sequence goes on along the minus strand of NC_068405.1, from coordinate 10,471,082 downwards.
TGGAAAGTCATAACTTCTCCTCTTCAGTATTTGATCTTTATTATTGTCTACACATAGAGTAGATTAATTGACCATAAACTGTGATGTTCTGGTGAACTTGCATCACATATGAAGAGAAAGAGTATAAAAACAGAAGTTAATGAAGGTCATGTACTAACTATTCCTTGGTCAGCAGTTTGCACAAGGCTTACCTTACCTGTCAACCGTGTTACCCATTAACGGTAACACAGTTGACAAGGATTAACACAGTTGACAATATTGGCAGTTTAGTCACAATTTATGCTCCAACTGAGTGTTGTTGGTAAAATAAATATCCACAAACTATTTTCATTACACAGAATCTCCATAGGAATTGCCTAAAACCATGGAAAATAATGGATAAACTTAACTAATCTATCACAGCCACACTTTCTATGAACTATGTATCCATAATATTATATGCATATTATATTCACATATGTCAAGGATTAAAAAGCATTCATAATTCCTAATGATTGACATAAACCTATACGATGTTATTGTATAAGTCCTTACAACTTGAACTGGCATGATGCATTAGAAAACGTCATTTACCTTCTTAATAAAATAGATTTATTTATTTATTTATTTACGTTATAATATATATTATTATAATGTGTGTGTGTTTAGAATGCTTTATGGATACTAAGTTCATTCTTACCTGTCAACTGTGTTACTTTTTCAGCTGTGTTATTGGTGGTTTTCATGTTATAAATCTTTTATATGTGAACTAATCCGTCAGAAAAAAAGATGAAGATATCGAGATGGATGACTTTGGTAAGGATGGTGAATAACACTAAATTCAGCCTACTGTGGATTTATGTTAAAGAAAAGTATCATCCTTCATGATAGCATCCCAATGTACACCCATTAAGAAGCTCCAATTCATATTTTCAAATCGGTTAGATAACCTCAAAAACTCCGGGAATAGACTCAAAAACTTTCAAACAAATGTGTACGTGGGACTTCATTCATGTTTCATTTGACACAACATGTGTCTGTAACACACTTTACAAAATAATTAATCAAATGTTAATTTTAATTAACATATTTAAAAAGGCATTAGCGCTTAAGCTTGCCAAACAATTTATTTAGCACATTATATTATTCAACCACCTAATCTATTTATCAAAAAAGAATACTGATTTTCTGACTTTTTGGCTGTCATGAAATGTACCCCTAAATATAGAATGACTCATTTATTAATTGTTGATATGTCAAGATGTAGGTAAAGATACATATCCACAGGGTTGCATTAAAAAGGTAAAAAATAAAATAAAATAAATCAAACTTTAGAAAAATAGCATTCTTTTTCATAAATCACATCATATAGGTCATGGACTGATTCATTCAAATTTGTTTGTGAATCAGTCTAAATTCAATTTAGTTATTGAATGAATCATGGATTAAATCATCCAGACAACTCACTCTCTCACTGAACTGGATCATTCACTCACTGAACAGCAGGTTATTTAGCTTGACTCAATTCAACAACTTTTACTGTTTTATTTGTACTTCTGGAAAGCAATGGTACAATTTGTATTCATTAAGATTAGGGCTAGGGTAAAAAAAAACACACACAAAAAAAAACCCACATTGGAATAAAAAAATACTGTATGGGGAAAATAAATAACATTGTTAATTTAGCATGCTAGCATACACCAATTCCCACAGTGGCCTTTGGTCCTGCCAGAAACGGTGCTTATACTTTTTCTTTTCTTTTCTTTTTAAGGTTGCAATATCACAACAACTATGATGGCTAATGGCTGATATCAAAAGAGATCCCTGAGAACATGAAATGTGAGTTTCAAGTGTTTTAAAGCGTGACACTACTAGCTTGTGTTGAATCCACAAACATATTAAAAGTAGTGGATGGTTATTACTAGAGCTTAACATAGAGATGACCAACGTGCTTCCAGCAGAAGATAACATAAATTTAACCTTTTTCCCTGAGACCTGTCCCAACTGTACTGTGATAGCTGCGTTTGACATAGACATCACCAAGACGCTGGCTCTGGGCCTGGTGCTGGTGCTCTTTATAATATTCGGTGTGATGGGGAACATCCTGGTCATCCTCTCTGTGGTGTGCCATCGCCACCTCCGTTCCGTGACGCATTATTTTATCGCCAATCTGGCTGTTGCAGACCTGCTTCTGAGCTCCGTGGTCCTCCCGTTCTCTGCTGCATCTGAAGCCTTGGGCCGTTGGGTGTTCGGCCGTCCTTTGTGTAACGCCTGGACTGCTCTTGATGTGCTGTGCTGCACAGCGTCCATCCTCAGCCTCTGCATGATCTCTGTGGATCGCTGCATGGCTGTCAGTTACCCGCTGCGGTACCCTTCCTTGGCTACCGGTCGAAGGGCACTGGCTGTAGTGGCAGCTCTATGGGCTCTTTCGGCTGCCATCTCCGTCGGTCCACTGTTCGGATGGAGGGAGCCCATGCCGGAGGACGAGTCGGTGTGTAGAGTGAACGAAGAGCCAGGATATGCCATCTTCTCTGCCGCATGCTCCTTCTACTTGCCGTTGGCAGTGATTTTGGCAATGTACTGCAGGGTTTATGTGGTGGCCCGGCAGAAGACTCGTTCTATGAGTAAAGGCAGGCAGACAAATGGGTTAACTGAGCACGGAGTGACCCTGCGGATCCACTGTCGAAACGCCCAGCAGGCCGCCGGGAAGGAGGCAGCGGCGCGCTTGAAGAACTCGCACTTCGCCTTCATGCGTCTGCTTAAGTTCTCGCAGGAGAAGAAGGCGGCCAAGACTCTGGGGATTGTGGTGGGATGTTTCGTCCTCTGCTGGCTGCCTTTTTTCCTAGTGCTGCCCATAAGTGAGTATAAAATAAATGATTGTGTGAACACATAGCAAAGCCCATCCAAAAATAAAATAAAATTAATCTGTTCTAAATATTATATTATACATTTACCTATTAATTTATAAATGTACAATATTTATTTGTTAATATGGTTTCATTTAATGGAGTCACACCACATAACATTTTCAAAGATGAACTAACATTGTTTTTGTTATAAAAGAATCAATGATGTAATATTTTCAGTGACTTTTTGTTTTGTTTTGCTTTTTGTATTATATTTTGTGTTTTGTTTTTTATTTTATTTAGTTGTTTTGTTTGTTTTTTTCTTTGTATTTGGTCACGCTACACATCTTTGATTTTTCCCCAAAATATCAAGCAGTTTGTTTAAATACATTTGTTTTTTAGTAAAAAGTAATAAAAATAATGGCAAATTATTTAAGGTTTGTTTGTGAAAGTACAAATGAAATTTTAGAGATAACTAGTTTGAAAGCTACAAAACAAAAAAAGCTTGTTTTGTTTTGCTTCTCTTTTTTGTTTGTTTTTTTTCAACATTTTGCTGACACCACACAATTTTTCTTTAATTGTATTTATATACATACACACACACACAAACACACACACACACACACATATATATATATATATATATATATATATATATATATATATATATATATAATTTTTTATATTAGTTTTGTTTTTCTTCAAAATAAAGATGATAAATGATTATGCCAAATACGAGATGAGTTTTAAGTTACCGCAGAGGGGAGATTATCATAAATATCAACAGGCACAAATTAATATCTTAAATTTGGGTCTGTTCCTCATATAAATCTGCATAAGTGTCATTTTAGCTGTTTCCTCCTCATTCATTTGAATTGCTCAGAAAACAGCCAGAAGAAAAAAAATCTGAATTGTATCCACATGGGGGTGAGTAAACAATGACCGGATTTTGTTGAAACTGCAATAACTCAAAGAACATACTTCTCTGAATCTTCTGTCATTTTAAATGAGGCTTATGAGCGCACACACTGTTTTCCAGTGAAACATTAAATTCATTTTCTGTTGTTTATGCTCACCCATGTTTCCAAACGACCCAGTGTTCTCCCACAATATGCCTACGTGCGTAAACAGCATTGACATAATCCTTGCTGGGCCTTTTAGATTGCATTTAAATGAGCTTGTTCACAACAACAGAATGAATTATGAAAGAAAGAGAAAGTATTGCACTCTGTTTCAACCTAGAGACGAGGCTTTTATATGCTAAACAGCAGCCCTAGTTCAGAAAACCATCTCTTGTAAGGATTCCACATGTGTTTGCAGGCAATTCATTTGAGCTTTCATTGAATGTTTGATGGAAATGCAGCTTAATTTATCAGCCTGTGTGTTTAGTAATTGGACAGCTAAGATTCTATGAGTCAGTCAGTCATTTTTGCACTGAATTGAAAGCTTTCAAAATACTGGAGGAAATGCACAGATCAAAGCAAAGCCTTTGAAAATATGAAACATCCAAAACCATTTGACCCTCCGTCTTGAGGTGATCCTTATGAATGACGGAGATATCTTGCTGCATGTAGTAATTACATTTTTTCATTCTTTCTGTGTCTCCAAAGGCTCCATCTTCCCGTCCCACAGACCCCCGGACACTGTCTTTAAAATTACTTTCTGGCTGGGCTACTTCAACAGCTGCCTCAACCCCATCATCTACCCGTGCTTCAGTCAGGAGTTCAAGAAGGCCTTCCTGAACGTTCTCCGTGGCCACTGCCTCAGCAGAACGCACAGGACCTGGAGCCCCCCGGCCTCTGCACGAGACCCTGTGCATAGCCCCAAATCTGCACAGTGTTTCCCATCTACATCTACTGACTCCGGGAAGCCTACTAATGCATCACTTGTCACTAATAAGAACTCATATACTGCACATAGCAGCAGTGCTCTGAATGCACCTGAAACATCTCTGACAATGAAAGTTCATCAGGTTTCCATATGCAAGATGTACGGTGAGGCTGTGTGAAATGATTTAAAAAGAATATATTTGTATTCAGTTTTTTAAAAGAGTTTACAAAGCCACTGTGGAATGGAACAAAAATGACCGGGGATCTAGTTAGTTGTCGTATACAGGAGCACCACCATGTGGCAACGTCTATGACATGCATCTGCACTTTAGTGAAGTTTAGCTGTGAAGATTCACAATCTGGAGTGTAACAATTCTGCTTGGTAATGAAATAACTGTGGACAGAGTTATTTGACTTGTGCAAATACAAATAGACAAATTTTTCATGTGTTTTGCATATTTTAAATTACACATTGCATTGTATTGTGTCAGTTGAATGAAATATATTTTCTGCCGGGGCAGTAATTGTTTTTCTTACAGATTTTTTTTCTTAGATTGTACAACAGTATTATTAAAATGTTATGTTAAAAAATATACTTTTTTAATTTATAAATGTATAATATTCATTTATAAATATGGTTACAAATTTATGGAGCCGCACCACATTACATTTTCTAACCTGAACTAACATTGTTTTGGTCTTAAAATGATCAATTATGTCATATTTTCAGTGATCATTTGTTTTGAATTTTGTTTTAGCGTTATGTTTTGTTTTTTAGGTTTTTATTTATTTACACTACAGAACTTATCTTTTCCCCTAAAATATTAAGCTATTTTATATATACATAACTTTAGTTTTTAGTAAACAATGATAGTATATAATGGCACATTATTTAAGGTTTGATTGTGAAAGTTCAAATGAGCTTTTTCTACATTTTGGTATATATATATATATATATATATATATATATATATATATATACAGTATATGATTCAGATATCACATCTCGTGATATATGATGAATTTAATGATATGTTAACAGACTATGAAAGGATTCAATGTAAGATCTCCACTTAATTCTGGTGCATTCTAATTCTTGATGCATTATTATTTATTATACAAATTGTACAAATGGCTGCAATTTAAGAACCGAGAAGAAAACAATTATTTTCTTACTTTTATTAGCTTTTCTTGTTTGTAACATCTCCTTCCAAGGGGTTTCGACACATTTTCAATAGCAAGCAAACATCCTCAAACAGCACAGCCAACAGAATAAACACCAGCACACGACAAGTTCACTTCTGGAGAGGTGAAAGAGAGGAATTGGGATTATAAATCACTGGCAGTCTCAAACTGAACAATCTTTCAGTTCCCATCTGCATTTTACATAGATTACATACCACGCATAGAAGAACATTCAAGCGTACATAGCAAAATGTGTGTAGTGTTAGTGCCAACAGCTGCTCTGGGATCAGAGGAAACGCTTAAGGCATGTTTCATTTGAACTCTTGCATATGCTCATATGACCGACAAGGAAAATACATGGAAACCTCACATAGGACAATTCTGTTCTCAATTTATGCCATATCTTCATACCAACTTCAATGAGATAAAACATCTTCACATTTTTGACTTTTTTTTAAAATGAAAATTAAACAAATCATTACATGTAAATCTGAGAAGCACAAATCTTATTTATACAAAAACAAAGTAAACAAATTGTAAAAAAAGAAGAAGAAAAAAATGAGTAAGACGGAATTTATCTTGAATTAAATGTATTACCTTAACTTTTTGATTCTGTTTTCCATCTTAGTAAGTTTTTTTTTTCTTTCAAATGACAAAAATACCAATAAAGAAGAAAATCGTCTCTCAAACCATCAGCATGCACTTCAGAATGTGCCACCATGCAAGAACGGCGGGAAAGGACAAAGTCTTTTTTTAACAGTGGGTACTGTATATGGTTTGTGTTACACTGTAATCACATCTTAGCTGAAATGATCCAGTCATTCAGTGTTGTTTTAATATCAGCAGGCCCAGAAGGGTTGCTAAGGGAATGCTTCCGATGTGTAACATGTTGCCATGACAAATAAAAGACTTAGATCCTGTTGTCTAGCAGGGACAGTTGTCATAGGAACAGAGGAAAAGCAATGAGGTCAGCAAGAAATGACCGAGAAACAGGAAGAAAGAAAACAATCATAACCGTCATGAGGTGATAGACTCTATGGGGCCTGCAGCAGCCATTGAGACGAATGAATCATTATAACCTCACGCAACCCTCCTCCGTTTGAGAGGCACATTCTGACAGCACAAAGATGATAAGACTTTCTCTTGCTGTAGTTTCGCTTAACTCACGATTTTTTTAACGAACCTAAAATACATGACCAAAGCTAATTTAGAATGGAACATTTGAGTGAGTACAGGGTGGTCTTTAAGAAATTATCACTTTTATTTTGAATTAAATGCATTTTTCTCACCCCATTAATACAGGCTTACACAAGAAAGAAAGAAAGAAAGAAAGGCCCTAAATTCTGTGACAAGGGAAGTCTGCTTTTATTACTATTGCGACATATTTACTATAGAACAAGATTTTGATTTATTTGTGTTTCTTTTCAGAATACATTTCCAAGAGCGCCCTCTCGAAGAGGACATGTTAGTGGGTAAAAATATATGTGAAGAAAAAAATATTGAAATACTTTTGTGTTCACTTGCTAAATGTAGTGCCCCTTCGCAAAAAGCCCATTGCATTTCTATTGAAATTCTTCACTAGCTCTTAACATATCTGCTTTTGCGCAAAAGATTACGTTCACTCGTAGAACTCCGGCTTGCAAAACCATCGAAATGTAGTTTGTCTTCCCACCACATGTCATCAACATTAACATGTTTTGTTTCTCTGGGTAACACAAACAGTTTGCAAGAGAACCCAGACACATTAAAAGGGTCCTATTATGCTCTTTTACAAAGTCTTGATTTTGTTATGGGGGTGTATAGAACAGGCTCTCATAATAGGTTGTTCGAAAAACACATTATTCTTCACATATTTTTACATTATTACTACACTTCTCTCCCACATGAACGGCTGGAAGAGTTCCTGCATCAAATGAAAGATTGCAATCTGAAATAAGAAATGTGTATAATTGGTCAGCTGGGCCAGTGTGTTGTGATTGGTCAGCTGGGTCAGTGTGTTGTGATTGGTCAGCTGGGCCAGTGTGTTGTGATTGGTCAGCTGGGCCAGTGTGTTGTGATTGGTCAGCTGAATCAAATCAATTTGATTGCTATTTAAACCCAGATGATAGTAACCACTCTAAGTTTGTCTGCTTTGGGAAAGCTAGTGTGTCTCCCACATAGTGATAACACTCTTTGCCTTCTCTAGTGCAGCTCAACCAGGTCTCATCCGATTTGTTGGTATTTGTGATATCACAAATCCCAGAAAATATGCATTGTAGTCCAAACGAGTCGTTCGTTGTAGTTTTTGAAAAGTGATGTCCGTTAAATAAAATTTCTCCTTTTAAAGTGGACTTTTAGCTTTGTAAATTTGCAGATGTTTTTTTTTTAAGCTTAAACAGTAACAATTACCAACTAACTAAAGTGGAAAGGTGAAAAAGCATAGTAGGACCCCTTCAAAACATAGGCCTATAGTTAAATTACTAAAGTTTTGCAAGTGAACGCAGATGTTTTCAGAACAACGCAAAGTTTTCAGAAGAATGTGTTAACACTAAGTTTCTCTGGGGAACGCAAAAATATATATATAATAATAATAACAATAATTAATAAAATCAAATAAAATTGTGAGAGAACTTTTGAAATATAGTTTCTCCTCCAACCACGTCTGACTAAACGTACATTTTACAAGCGAATGCAAAGTTTCTCTGGGAAAGGCGGAAATTCAAAAGCACTGACATCCCCATCTCAAGTTTTTCCCCCTAACAGAAAGTCCATTTAGCAGCTCCATATCCTCAGTTTGGAACAGTCAGCTGTGTGTCTTCCAGTACACAGTAAGTATACAACAACCAAGCAGCATTAGACATTTAAGTTTAAACCCTGTCAGCGCTGGAATGAATCAGAGCTTGTGTGTGTGTGTGTGTGTGTATTTCTCTGTTGAGTCACAGAGGAAAAGGCAAGCAATGGAGAATGATGATACCGGCCAAGATTTTGTCGATGTGCATGAGGGAAAAGAAAACAGCTGGAGGACGGGTTTACTAAATGAAAAACAGACTAGCCTATACAAAAAAAAAAAAAAAAAAAAGTCCCGCCATTGCCAATCCATAGTGAGATTTAAGCAAGGCACATTAAAACCAGTTAATGTCTTTTTATTAACATTTTTACTTTCTATCATCCCTTCTTTGTCTGAGCTGAACATAAGCTATAGCACCAGCCACAAAATGTGGATTATCATTACTTAGATATATCTAACTAATCTATAATGTACTTATAAGCAGATAAAACACTTCAAACATCTTTCTCCTAACAGCAAAATAATTAAAAATATAGATGACTAATCTGGTACTACACTGTTATTTGTCCAATCAAATGCTTTCTAGAAAGACTGTGTCCCTCCCCCAATACCAAACAACCAACTAGTGTTACTAACTAAATTACATACCTAAAGCCTGGTTCTTTCAAAAAAAGAGATGATCCTTTCAGTGTATCCAGTCCAAACTTATTGTTTCAAAAGGAAATGCATCAAACACAGAAGAAAACTGATACTGTGCTAGCTGTATTAGCTAACCTAGATTACTAGCTTTTTAAGAATTTTTTTTTTTTTTAGGTTGGAAGAAGCTTGAAAGAAAAACAGATACAAAATTATAAACTCTCATTCATTCTTTGATAAAATAAAATAACACCACAAATACATGGAGCTGCCACAGGTGCAGTTGCTGAAAATCACCTTTAACTTTTAACGTTTATTTTTATAATACTATTACAGTATGTTGCATTTTACTACGTCACTAAAATGGATGTTGACATTAAAAATGGCGCTGTGATGACTCATTCTTTTAAAAGCCTTTCAAAAGCACTATGACGAGTCAAGAGAAAAATCTGGCACCTTTGTATCGGTTAACCGGCTATTTTACTTTTAACAGCCTTTGAGTTGTTTTGAACAAAAAACATGAACAAGCTCTTGTAGAAGTACTCAACATGATCAGCACATCTCAGGCACAGCTTGGAGTTAAAGTTACAAAAGACACATTAGCGTGAGGTCTGCGATACCACATTAGTTGACATAGAAAGTAGCGGCACAGTCACTCCGTCAAATCTCACAACTTACATGGCACATTTGTATAGCGCTGCAACCAAACTTACAGAAACAACCATCTGGGGGTTTGACTGTCAGCCCAAAGTTTACTTAGAATGCGTGGAGCCCAGTTTTTCTTATCATGTGTAACTCTTTAAACTTAGCTCACGCATGAGTTTTTTTTTTTTTTTGCACTTTTTTTGCACTAATTACTTTGTCCACAAGGTGGCAACATGCCAAGTTTTAAATTCTACTCCACATGTGTCGTGCGGCTATGTTTGTGCACGCTATGAAATTAAATAAACGTTGAAAGGCATATGTTCGGCTGTAAACATTCGGCAAGTGTTTGCGTTAAGACTTAAGTATACTTTGGGCTTTAGTGCATCAGGAAATCGCTGCTAATTTCACGAAGTTACATTCACGTTGTTGTTTAAAAGTGACTTAACGGCATTTCCTCTAGCTAACTTTTGGAAGCTAAAAAGAAATTGTAACTTTTTAACTCACAACTCAGACTTCTTTCGACAGTTCTGACACAAATTCAAAAATCTTCATTAGCTAAACAACTCACTTTTTTGCATGACCAAATACAAACGTGTCTTTATCCTCTTCTTAAATTTTAAATATTACAGCAGCTTTCGCAAATGCCAATTTGATGCCAAAACAGAGGAGGTTTTCACCCAAAACCATCTGCGGTCCTCTCTTATTTTCTCCAACTTTACTAAGCTATTTGTTTTTAAATGCGGTTTCTTCTTCAGTAACATTAACAGTGTTACCTAAATATCTCTAGTTGTGAAACAACACATGGTTTTTAATCAGCGACCACTGGAAAAGCTTTCTTTTATTGACTGGTACAGAAATTATCGTACTGAATGCCACGGAAAGGGCATGGGCGGAATACGGTCAGGTGTTCATACTGATGTAAACTGAATGTTTGAGTAAAAAACATAATAAAAGATTCCCAAAAATTACAACATTCCTAATATAATAGACTTTTAGCCACAATGACACAAGAAAGCCTGTACTCTAACCCTTACCTTATTAATAAGTAACAATGATAAACAGCTTCTCTAATACACGCACTTGATCCCTCTGATTTCAAAAAGCAAATAAAGTTAAATACAAAAATGATAACATGACTTGTGGTGGGTAGAAAGTACAGTATAAAAATCATACAATCAGAAGTGCTCAAATGTGGATGTTACATTTATTCCTTCTCTCTTCACACGAGGCAAATACTTTGTTTTGTTGTTTGTTATTTTTCTCTATAGATGTCTCCTTTAGGAAGTGGTGCACGGTTGGGAAAAGAAAAACAATGGAATCGGGCGAGAGCTCAGGGGTTGGGAGACTAGGGAGTGGAGAATCATAGGCCCTGTGGAGGGTTCTTGCTGTGACACTGTGGCCTCAGCAAACACCTCCATTGTAGACATCCCTCCCCCCCAACCCCCTGTTTTCCTGTTGACTGGAGGAGGGCGTCTAGCCCAGGCTGGTGATGTTGGCCCTGCCACCAGGGGGCGCAACGATGCGCTGAGTGTTACGACGGGGGATGTTGTCGTCAATCTGAGAGCCTAAAATAAGACAAATCAAAAGGAAATCAATCCTATGGTGTATAAATATTTAAACATGATGACACTGTTCCAGACAAGTGATCAAAACGAATGTATTTTTTGGTTTATTTCGATTTTTGCTAAGTGCTCACCGGAGAGGCTGAAGCCGGACTGGTGCAGGTTGCGGACCGGTTGAGCGGGCTGCTTGGCAGGAGAGGTTTTGGCAGAGGAAGCAGGAGTCACAGCTTTGGGCGTCACTGAGACTTCACAGACCGGCCCGTCGTAGAGACCCCGCGGGACGCCCCTCAGTTCAGCAAGCTACAAAACAACAGTTTATGACACTGTAAATAAAACACAGCAAATCTGATAACTTCAAACATTTATGAATCTACAGTTAAACACTAGTGAAGAAAACAGGCATGATATTTTAATTTATGAATAAGTATATTTACAGAATAAATGTGCCATCTATTTATTTATTTATGAAAAATATATATGTATATTTTTTAATCAGTATTCTATAAAACCAACAATAAAAACAATTACATATAATGAACAAAAGATATACAGCATAAATACTCATAATAACAGTAATAAACAAAAATAAAAGTAATATATATATATATATATATATTCAAATATTCAAACATAATATTCAATACAATAATACTTGTAAAAACACTAATTGATTGTTAAAACTAAAATATGCAGAAAATGTAATATATATATATATATATATATATATATATATATATATATATATATATATATATATATATATATAGTGGAATGAAAAGGTTTTTGTCCCCTACCTGTTTTTAAAAAAATTATTTTGCATATTTGTCACACTTAAAAGATTCAGATCATCAAACAAATTTAATCATATATATATATATATATATATATATATATATATATATATATATATATATATATATATATATATATATATATATATATTATTATATTATTATTATTATTATTATTATTGTTATTATTATACACACACACACACACAAAATATTCTTCACTAAAACTAATAAAAAAAAAAAAAAAATACTAATAATAAGATTCTATACAAATCACATTGTAATACATAAAATATATCAGCTAAAAATACTAGTAATAATAATCAATAAGAAAATATGGTGACTAAAGAAATGTTTATCCAGAAATTTCAGAAAAGCTGAGGAAATAAAGTAGGTTGAATCTATAACTCACCCTGCTGCGAGCCTTTATCCTCTTGTAGACATAGTCAGGGAAGGGTTTGCGGGTCACGTAGCGGCCGGACCCCTCAGTGGTGTGGAGGTTCCCCTCCTCCAGCACGATCTTTCCCTGGCTGATGACCACCAGAGGCGCCCCACGCACCTCAGTGCCCTCGAAGATGTTGTACTCCACCGCCTGGAAAACAAGAAGCAACAACATCACACTAACAACACAGAACAAGAACAACCTCCTGCTGATTTACAAACATTCCCAACATGTAGCATTTTAGAAGCAAGAAATCATTGCACAAACAATCCAAATCCCTTCCACATACTGAAGCATGATGTTCCAGTGGAAATAGAAGTGATGTTGCATGTTGGGAATCATTATTGATCCTTTCAGACAGCTATTTAAACAATATGTCAGGACCCATACCAGTTTAGAAATACAGTGCAAAGAAAACAAGGAATGCTGGAAATAAGAGGGCACGAACGAGGGAGGAAGTATATTAAAGTTTACAGGGTGTGTGTGCTGGCAAAAGAGTGACCACCCTTCTAAATGCTACTGGCGCTTTGCTAAAAGAAATACAGTTCGTCCCACAAGACCTAAAAACAGCAGCAGAGTCTGATAATCAACACACACATGCTAACACACCTACACCACAGTTCTGAATAAAAAACTGTTTTCTTAATCAGGTTTTTTGTTTTGTTTCCTAGGAACATTTTCTAGACATAAAAAAAAAAAAAAAAAAAATATAAATTGACTTGAGAAGCGGAATCGTGTAAATATTAAGACATAGAAGTTTCTCACACTCGCCAAAGCTGTTTATTTGATTATATATATATATATATATATATATATATATATATATATACACACACATTCAGTAAAAAGTCATATTAAGAAATATTATTGTAATTTAAATAACTATATTCTAATATAATGTGTTTTATTTATATAATTTTTTGCACATTCCACCAGTCTTCAGTGTCATAATTGCTTTGCTTTTGCTTAATATTTTAGTGGACACAGTGTTACACTCTTCTGTAATAATGTAAAAGGTTAAAAAGGTTCTTTTAAAAACTCTTAGTGACCTCACACTTTTGAACAGAAGTGTATCGTCAGTGATTATATATTAAATAAATAAAAAAATAATATTTGTTGAAATAAAATTTTTTTCTTGTCTAAAGCATAATCTTACAATATTTAGTGAGGTTTACGCTTATAATAAAGGGGACAAAACTGTTTGTATATGTGATTTAAAAAAGCCCAGATAAATATTTTAATAAGTCCAGACATATTTAAAAAAAACAAGTATATTTTATATTATTCATTATTATACATTGCATTACTTATTATAAATTGATTATTATTATATAATCTAAATAGCTTTAAAAATAAATATATAAAATTATAAATTACATAAATGAGTTAATTAGTAATTCTATTATTAATTATAAATGTAAATAATAACTGTAATGTGTATTAAAATTATTTGTATATATGTATTATTTACATATAATGACAGAATTGTAATTTTGGGTGAACCATCCCTTTAAGATATTTGCAACAAATCTCTTAAAAAGGTGATTCACCCAAAATAAAAATTATGTCATTAAAGGGTTAGTTCACCCAAAAATCAAAATTATGTTATTAATAACTCATGTTGTTTCAAACCCGTAAGACCTTCCTTTATCTTCGGAACACAGTTTAAGATATTTTAGATTTAGTCCGAGAGCTCTCAGTCCCTCCATTGAAGCTGTGTGTACGGTATACTGTCCGTGTCCAGAAAGGTAAGAAAAACATCATCAAAGTATACTCATTCTCGAGTCATGAACTGTTTCTGTCAGATGCGTCCGATCTGAGAACCGAGGAGCTGATGAAACTGCGCATGTGTGATTCAGCGTGAAGCAGACTGACACAGAGCGTCTGAACTGAACTGATTCTTTTGGTGATTGATTCTGAACTGATTCTGTGCTAGTGTTATGAGCGCAGGTAAACCGAAGGCTTGAATCAAGGGCAATGACGTCATTACGTCGAGCGCAAAAGAACCGGTGAACCGTTTTCTTCAACCGGTTTATTGAATCGAACTGTCCAAAAAAACTACTGGTGATCCGAACACCAATGCAACCGGTTCTTGACTCGAGAACGAGTCAATCCTTTGTTCGTTATCTGGCTCGGCTCGGTGTTCATCTCTCTCTTCACAGCAGTTCAGTCAGTGTACTGTTTGAGTACATGAATCACTCCGGGATATTGGTTTGTTTGAACTCAGAGGGAGTGTCAGCCACATTAAAAAGGTTAACAGCTTAAGTCATTTGTGGATTAATGCGTATTGGAGACGTGAAACTTTTAAAACGATTCAGTTCGATTTGGTGAACTGGTTCAAGAAGATCCGTTTACATCGAATGATTCGTTCGTGAACCGGATATCATATACTGCAGTGAACTCTCTCACAACAGACACGGAAGAGAAGACAATGCTGAATAAAGTCGTAGTTTTTGTTATTTTTGGACCAAAATGTATTTTCGATGCTTCAATAAATTCTAACTGACCCTCTGATGTCACATGGACTACTTTAATGATTTTTTTCTCACCTTTCTGGACATGGACAGTATACCGTACACACAGCTTCAATGGAGGGACTGAGAGCTCTCGGACTAAATCTAAAATATCTTAAACTGTGTTCCGAAGATAAACGGAGGTCTCACGGGTTTAGAAAAACATGAGTTAATAATGACATAATTTTGATTATTGGGTGAACTTACCCTTTAATTACTCACCCTCATGTCGTTCCAAACCCGCAAGACCTTCGTTCATCTTTGTCACAAATAAATATATTTTTAAGGCCCAGAAAGGAAGTAAGGACATTGCTAAAATAGTCCCTATAACTTCTTAAAACTAAGATTGAACTGCTTACGTCACTGCTTACATCACACCTTTAATATTTAAATTATATTAATACATTATTTATGATATTTATCTAACACACTTTTGCTTATAAACTAATCTTTAGACATGAAGTTAAACAAAATCCACCAAACAAAAGAATACAACTCTTGAAAGCCAGTGTGTTATAATCTCACAAACACAAAGAGAAGACATTAAAAAAAGATCCTCATGGTTGTGTGTTGTGTGCACTGTTACGCCTCCAAAGCAGGAGGGAACCATCAATTACCCAGCAGAGCTGAGAATGACATCACTCGCATGAGTAACACAACCCACACCCAACATTCGGTCAGAAGAGCCAGAGTGCTCTGGTCAGGACTGCAACCACCTTCACAAGAACACATCTTTCCTCAATGGTAACTACACCGAGGGACGTAAATCATATAAACACCAATGAATCCCGCACACTAACTCACCAGATTGTGGCTCTTCGCTGAGATGATCTTCATGACATCAGGGTCCCACAGAACCAGATCGGCGTCTGAACCCACGGCGATGCGGCCCTTGCGTGGGTACAAGTTGAAGATCTTAGCGGCGTTGGTGCTGGTGACGGCCACAAACTGATTTTCGTCCATTTTTCCAGTTACCTATGAATGAGGGGGACCGCCGGGAGAGATGACAGTTTGTCTCGGTTGTGTTTGTGTTCACTTGAGTGTGCTTGTCTGTTCGGCTGGGACTATTTAGACTCACATGACCACTGACTGATTTTGTTTACATGACTGAAGGAAGTGTAGATGCTGCACTGTTGCAGCTTGTGATTTAATGGCTCTCCTTATTATTTGCATACTAGTATTTCTGCCTCACCACACATTTGTCCCAGATGATGGACATCCGTTCTTCAGTGCCGTTGGTTCCTTCGGGGATGAGGGTGAAGTCGTCTTTGCCCACAGCTCTCTGGGCGGTGTTAAAGGTGCAGTGAGCGCTTCCTGTCACCTGCAGATCTCCACTGAAGCAGGAAGTGGGAGAGGAGTAAGTTTCAAGTTGGGACCAAATGATTGAGTCTATTCTACAAACATTTATATTTATCCACTTAGCGAACCCTTTTCACAATAGTGTCCTCTTTAAATGAAATAATCTCAGAGCAAACACGTTCTAAAATCCAATTTTTTAAATTCACACTGTTTTGGCCCTAAAAGTGCCTCAGATTTAATAATAATAATAATAATAATAATAATAATAATAATAATAATAATGTATTAAATGATTTATCCATTGGATATCTGGATATTGTTATTATTAGTAGTAGTAGTAGCATAATAAATTGGTAAAAATGAATTAAATACTAAAAATATTATGATCATATAATATTTTTTAGTACAAAACATTATTATTATTATTTTTGCCTTTCAATTGATACTAATAACTACTACTACTACTACTACTAAGAATAATTGTTTATATTATATTAATATTGCTGATATAAATACATACAAAAATGCAATAATTTTATTATGTAGTTAAATTGCTTTCTAATAAAATACTATAATAATCATTACAATAATACAATTAATAATGTTAATAATATACTGCATTTTATATATATATATATATATATATATATATATATATATATATATATATCATTTGAAATAATAATAACAATTAAAAATGATGATAATAATAGTTATGTTGGTAATTAAAAACAAAACAATTATTTCCTCAATCTATTTCATTTCTTAGAATATTATGTTATATATATTATTTGATAAATATAATGTAATAAATAACAATTCTAATAATAATAATAATAGTTAATTTCTAATAAAACCCAAAACAAAACAATAACTTCTTCAATTTAGTCATTATTAATTTTTCACTTTAAATATTATTTCATGGTAATAATACTTGTATTATTATTTTTTACTAAACGCATCTTTATAAATAAAATGTACTGCAGACTTCTAGTCAACTCCTAAAGTTAAAGCCACCCTTCAGTTCACTTTGAAGTCATTTGAGGTAATATGGATCACACACACATTAGCCACTTCTTGTATTTATTATTATTTTTTTTTATTAACTGCTCTCAGACCCCACAAATGAACCAGTTTTATTTCTTATGATACACTAATTACAGGGCTCCACCACCGTAGCAAATCAAATCAGTGATGCATGCTACAAATAAACAGCATACTACCATGATAGCAGTGAGTTGAGATAGTCCGGTGTGGTGGGATCCGGACTCAAGGGTGGAGACGTGACGTAGGCGGCGGCCTTGGCCCAGTTCTTGCTCCAATAGTGTGAGCCGTCCGTACCAAGACTAGCTGTGATTGGCTCTCCATACACAACGGTGCCTAAATGGTTCAAAGATACCGAATTAGGAATAGGCATATATCATTTCACTGTAATTCCCTTGCCCTGATTCTGGAGCCCGACCACTATGATGTCATTTCTTGCTTTCGAGCCAAGAACAGCTGAGTCATAGATGCTGTATTATTATATTTTTTTTGCAGGACTGCAATGCATCGCAGTTCATAAAACCTGCCTCGCTGGTCCAGACTTAATAATAATACCTCATTTTAATGGAATTAGATCAAACCGCCTCAGAATGTTCTTCCGTGGTGGTAATTCAACCTTGAATGTTTCCACTAGGTTTGGTTCCATTGAAGTCTCGCCATATTGAAAATGGAGTTGGGTCCCACCTTTCTTCCTGGCCTGGGCGATGACATCAGCGGCACTCTTGCTCATCACTTTGGTGATGTAAAGAGGGCAGTTGGTCTGATTGGCCACTGTTACGGAGCGGTTCACTGCCTCCGCCTCCACCTAAACGATCAATACGGCCAAGTCAGCACACGTTTTCTTGGAAAAACTTGGGAAAACGGATGACTTTTCCCAGAATTCCCTGCCATTTACCTCCTCTGGATGACTGAGGACATGTCCCTCTGGTCCAGTGATCCCCAACTCCAAAACCCTGCGCTGCTCCTGTTGAAAGAAAGACGAGCAGGATACGAGTAGCATGAGATCGCTGAATCTTTCAGTAATGATGTCATAGTCTCAATATATACTGTACATTTTGGAAATGTCTTCATTACAAAGAGTTTGCTTATCTTGATCATGACAAATACACATGACCGTGAGCCAAAAGTCATCTGCAATGAATTATATCAGCCTCACATAGGAATATTTGCGTTGGTTTTGCTTGCCAGTATAAAGTCTGAGCGTTGGTTGTGGAGCATGTGTTTTGATTTAACATCTCCAAACGGTTTATTGTTGATAATAACTCTGAGTAATGGAGCTCAGTGCTGGACGGTGCAGCCTGGCTGAAGATCTGACCTCGGCTATGATGTCTCCGTTCTCAGCGTGGACCTGAGCGATGGCCCCGAGGTCCCGGATGACGCTGAACACTTCGTAGATCTGCACATAAACACACAGTTGAAGTCACACAAATGCTGACACTCAGAAAGGAATGGCAAATGGCGGATCATGGTTAAAACAGATGCAACGATCACTGGCAGACTATTCAAGCATCATCTGTTTATAAATTGCCAAGGGACTCTGTTAAGATTTCCTAACCTTTCCTGTTCTTTTTTTTTTTTTTGGCACAGTTGTCAATAGTAATAACAACTTAACCTCCCAAGCCCCCAGAAACGTGGTACAGTGCAACCTTAAAGTGGTACCATGGTTCTGTGATGTTAACAGATCAGATCACAGATTTTTTGTCATTTTAAAAAACATTTTGACTGCCAAATTCAATGTTTCACCAATACGAATTAAGGTATTCTCTGGGAGAAATCATGTTTTATTTTTAGATACACTGGAGTACAATACTGATATATACTTACCAAAAACAAAAACAGCTGTTTAAATATGGTAAATATAAAAACATGGTACTACTACTGTAGTTTTTATGGTCAGGTTTTTCCACAAAAAAAAAAAAAAAAAAATCTAATGAAATGTCTAAATGAATGGCCAAAGTAATGAATGGAGTTGCTAGTCAGGATTCCTTTTCAGAAAATAAATGCTGCATTAAATTGCAAACAAAGAAAGAAAGAAAGTACTTAAAATTACCATGGTGCATGTCTAA
Source organism: Carassius gibelio (assembly GCF_023724105.1). Lineage (NCBI taxonomy): Eukaryota > Metazoa > Chordata > Actinopteri > Cypriniformes > Cyprinidae > Carassius > Carassius gibelio. The sequence continues at coordinate 10,451,478 of NC_068405.1, read as the reverse complement.
AACCTTGGAAATCACATGATATTTTGTGAGTGCACAGGAAGGCAAAGTCACGATACATTGCAAAATAAATAAATACATAGGTAACACTTTATTTTACAGTGTCCTTGTTACACATTATGTACTTACTATTTTAATAACAATAAATTATGCACAATGTAATTAGCCCTAAGCCAAACCCTAATTCTAAAGGGTGCTAGGTTAGAGCGAGCTCTTGTACTTTTACAAACCCTAACCCTAAAGTAAGTACATGTAGTCAATTAATATTATTCAGTACCTAAATGTATAATATATATATATATATATATATATATATATATATATATATATATACAATACAATTTAAATATTTATAAAATATATTTATTTTGTATATAAATATATAAAGTATTTTAAGGACCATTTAAATATTCTGCATTATTGTTCCAAAAAACATACTTAATTTTACTAATTTTTTTTTTAGGTTAAATATGACCTGGGTTTGTTTTTGGCAGGTTTCAAGAGACTAATTGTAAGATACATGTAAGAAGGTAGAACGCATGGAGGAAGCCATACCTGGGAATCAGTGAGCTGGAACACATCTTTGTAAGCCAGGTAGACGAGGAAAGAGTTAACGCCTGCACACAAAGCCGGGGATGAAATTAGAGAGGGCAATGAATGAGCCGTGAGACATCAGTGAAACAGCGAAGCAGCAGAATTCCTGAGCGATGCAGTATTCTCCAGCTCTAGCAGATACAGATGTTGACAGTGGTTTACCGTGATCTTTGACGAGTGCCTCCATCTCCTCTTGAACACCCTTGTGCCATTCGGTGATGTCCACGTGAAGAGAATAGTCACAGCACGCTTTGCTGTCCGCCCATTCCCGCCACTGATTGAAGGCCGACATCAGACTCGTCCCGGGTTCAGAAACCACATGATCAACTGTTCACACACACAAACACACACAGCGGTTAGGCAGATATTAAAGAGCTCCTACGGATTAATAAGTACTCTGAAATGAGGGCGACGGAGAAGTTAAAACAGTCTTGTGCTATTTTAAGCACACTGTCTCCATCCTGTCTGCACTGCTGTCAGGCACGGTCGATGACGGCTGCATCATCAACAATACAGGTGACTCAGCAAAACAATACAGCTTTCAGAGCACATAGGAAAAGGCAACAGTTCATGAAAAGCTGCTCTAATAATAGCTTAAAGGAATAATTCACCTAAAAATTTTAATTGGTAACCAGTCAGTTGCTGGTAGCCATTGACATCCTATATTATGTAGGGCCCAATTAAATCTGTTTTATTTATTAAAAACTTACCACTTTAATTTCTTAATTAAACAATTTATGAAACGTAAAAAAAAAAAAGGCCAAATGAATTTTTTTTTCTTCTTTAAAATCAATGTTTTTTTGTTTTGTTTTGTTTTTTTTTTTCAAATTCTGCTTTTAAATTATTTTCTGGATTCAATTTTAATTGCGTCGTTAACTATTAATAATCCAAACTGATTTTATTAAAAAATATTTTTTTATTATTATTTGTGTTTTTTTTTTTTTTTTTTTTTTTATATATACTGTGTTTTGTATTTATATTCTTCTGCTAAATAAATTCAGGTAAAAAAAAAAAAACTATCTTGAAATTATTTCCTTAAAAATATAGTTTTTAATCATTTTATTGGCAGTAGCAGTCCATTAACATTTACAACGTTTGTGAAGGCTACTTTGGGGGGCTACTTTAGATTGTTGATATGCTAGACACTAGATTGTATGGCATTGCTAAGTTGCTGCTATGATGTTCTGGGTGGTTGATATGCAAACAGCAGCTAGCCCTTGCTCAGTTTCTTCAGTTTCAACAAACTCATCACACTAAGCACAGCTGGATGCATACTGATCATGGTGGTTCCTCCGGCCAGTGCAGCGCGGGTGCCTTGATAGAAGTCATCGGCAGCAGTCATGCCCCTGTCAGGCATCTGGAAGCGTGTGTGCACGTCAATGCCACCCGGCATCACCATGCGCCCATGAGCATCGATGGTTTTCACCCCGCCAGGCACTATCAGATTCTCTCCGATCTGCCTGTGAGTGAAATATAAAAAATAAATATGAGTTATACAATCTGAGCAATCTAAATTTAATTTTAGGGGACAAATTTCAAGGGCTATTTCATTATCTCTTCATGTATCATCTGATATAAAGGCATATTATGCACGCATTAACCTTACAATCTTAGACTACTAAAGAAACAGTTCAGCTAATATATTTTACACTCACTTGATCAGGCCATCTTCCATATAGATGTCGGCACAGAACGACTGATCATCGTTCACAATCTTCCCCCCTTTAATCAAGAGACGGTCACTCTGCAACACCAGATAAAAGTCGCTTTAGTATCCTATTGCAGTACAAGTGCAAATTGTCTGTTCGCCTTAAATATAGACATTAAATATAGACGTTTCGTGAATATAGATTCAAGTAAAATAGAAAATCCATCCAGAAACCAGTAAATCAGAGCTTCTAGCTACTGTATATTATTTTAGCTTCTAGCTTCACTACAGCATCACCCACATTCTTCATAAGCGGCATCAGTGGATTCTCTGGTCTTCGCTATTAAAAACAGATGTTCACCATGGAACATTTATCTGTCACCGCACTACAATGTGCTCAACTGAACCTGGAAGACAATGATTCACCCTTACTATCTGAGCTGACTGCTATTTCTACTATAATGTGTACTGCATTAGAGAATGGGGTTTTGATACATCTCAGTTACTCAAGTCTTTAAAAGCTGTTCATCAAACTTATTCATTCATCAATTCATTCAGTCACCATTTCTATAGGTTAATCAGATAATATTTTCTGTTATGAGTGAGTTACCAAATAATACAATCAACTATTTTGATAAAACACAAGACCTAAAAACCCATTGAGACTTATTAATTGTATGCATATTTAAAGGTAACCTATTATGCCACTTTTTACAAGCTGTAATATAAGTCTAGGTTGTCCCCAGAATGTGTTTGTGAAGTTTCAGCTCAAAATACTCCACAGTTCATTTATTAAATAATTTGGAAATGCCTATTTTGGGTGGAAGCAGAAACATGCTGTCGCATTTTCTTGGTTGGTATGCACCGGGGACATGATTATACCACTTAAACACGGAAAAAGTCAGATTTTCATGACATGTCACCTTTTACAAATATACTGAAAAGCATCATATAATTGTGTAATAATTAAATCCTTGTTGTGAACAAGACTGACTCACATGCTGAACTGAAGAAACTAATGCAGATAATCATTTTTTATGTATTAATTGTTTAATTCATTCACAAACAAGATTCTGTGAAGGGGATGTGCTTGTTAAATAGGTCCAGCCCAATGAAATGCTACTTTACACACCAAACCCCAATTCTTCTGGTTTGCAATACAAAAAGGGCAGGAAAGCAATCACACTTCAATGAATGAAAAATATGAGACAGTACAAAGAAGTGACCAAGAATTAATTGTTACTTATTAACTTGTGTATTATTTACTAAATATATATAATAGTTTTATTGTAAATAAATGTTTATTGATTTATTTACAAACTAAATATATTTTATTTTATAAAATGTTTATATTTTTTTCTTTAGGTGTTTATTTACTTATTTATTTATTACTACCCAAAGATATTTAAATAAATATTAATAATAAATCATTTAATACACAAACAAGTGAAAACACATCTCTTCCATCTACACTTGACCCTCTAACACTAGCGCTCTCTATTATATTTCTATTTTATCTACTTGTTTTCTATTTATTTATTAAAAGACTTGACCCTCTTGACTACGGTTTTTCATCTTGTTTAAAAAAGGACCCTCTAACACCAGCGTTCTCTATTTGTTTATACATGTATATATTTATATTTATTTATTTGCTTTATCGCTACAGGAAATAAATGTCAATATTTATAATAAAATGCTCACCTTTCTGTAGTAATTTAATAAATAATTAGCAAACAAGCGATCATCTTTATATAGAACAAAATACTGGCTCATTCAGTGAAGGGAATGTGTTTGTTTAATTGATTCAACCAATAAAATGCTTCTTCACAACATGGTCCCAAATGCTATTGACTTGTGCTATATTCAGGCTTCAGACGCATGAAAGTCTCATGCTTCAGTGAATGAAAAACAAGAAAGAATGGAAAAAGTTCCAAAACACTCATCGGGTTATCTTAATGTCAAAACATGTCCTTGGAAACATGTTTCCTGAATTTGTACGCTTTATTCAAGTTCCAAGCAATAAGTGAATTAGACGAAAATAGTATCTTTCGATCGTTCCCAACAGCATCATGCAGTATGAAGGCTAAAGTTGGCTAGACAACCCTGGTACAGACCCTTCCGCCACCACCCAGGAATCTCTTTACATTCAGGGCCCCAGAAGAACGGCCATTTTTCTGAAAGGGGAGCGGTGGAATAATTCCAGTCACAAGGCCCTCTGCACCGCACGGGGACAAAGGCAGCTCTGTCTGCGTTTCTGCCTCTTTGCGTGCTTGTTGGCAACCCAGCAACATGAGGCCCTGGGTGGCTTCCCAAGCCCTGCCCTGATTCACTTAGCGATGAAAGCAAATACTCCAGTGACCTGACATCTCCTACTACACATCCCACAACAAGAAAAACAACCCTACTGAACCCAAACAGGGCCTCATTTGCTCTCATATACCTAAAATCTTTCAATTTATAGAAAAACCAACACCAGCTTCTACAGAGGACGAATGCTTTCTACTTTCCAGGTCCAGATCTTTGCCGAGGGGCTTCTGGGACCAGGCGAGTGGCTTTGGCGGTTGGCCACACTCAACAGCTGCTTTATAACATGCATTACATAACCCAGGCAATCACAGCCATCCATTTCCTCTGTCTGCATGCACAAACCGACAAATCGGAGCCATCGATGCTGAGCAAAGGCATTATGACATTGTCAGAAAGGTTGCAATGCTAATTAGAGGAAATGTGGACTCCATGACCTGATCTGGAGCTCGTTTTGGATCTTTTCCAAAGTGCTGGATGCTTAGTGCATGAGAGCACTGACAGGAAGTCTTCAGGTCAGCATGTTTATTTTACTGCACGCCATAAATGATAATGGAAGTTTAAACAGGCAGTTTAGTGTCCATGAACATCAAACCATAAAGGACGTCACATTTGAGATCTGAAGCTAATTTGCGCGTAATAATAATCCATATTGACCGACTTCCAGGCTTTGGGTTTAACCGCTCGCAATTCCATCCCTCAGTCGTTTAGAAACGGATTTAGCTGAGCCGGATTCTAGCTGCCAGGTCGATCCGTTTATGATCCTCTTAAAGGAAAGCCGAAAGTGTGGCTTGACTGTTTGCGTGCTTGGTGCCTTTTTCCCCTCTGAGGCACAAACGTAGCCGTTATGAATGGAAATCTTGTATGTTGTGAGGAAACACACTCCTGGCAGACTGCTTGATACGAGTCAGAGAGGAGATTGGGAGAGGCACAACAGCAGGTCAGCAGTGCATTCTGGGACAGATCACTGGGTTGCACTGGAGCTGCTGCGGTTGCCATGGAAACCAGACAACTAGACTCAGGAGGGGTTTTTTTATTCAGAATTTTACACTGTATTACAATCGAAAACTACAGAAACATGCAAAGGATTATGTAATTTTATTTTTAATAAATATTTAATTCCTTAAACATTTTTGTTTATTTAAGAATTAATTTGTTTGTTTTTGTTTTTATATTCATTTCTTATATAAGTTTATCTATACATTACTTTTTTTACTTAAATTTATTGAATAAAGATCATATTTAATTTTATTTATAATATTTATTTACTTAAGTAAATTAAATTACTTACTTTATTTACTTTCCTAATGTAAATTACCACATATAATGATGAATGTTTAAAATAAAACTTTGATCTTTCATAACATGTATCAAATAATTTTATAATTAATATAAGTAAATAATTAACTGACTAACGCAAAATATATAAATAAACAAAACTTTCATCTGTTAAGTAAATAAATTAATAAATACTGTAAATAATTAATTAAATATTAATTTATTTACCTAATACAAATAATAGTTTATCTTAAATATGTATTCATTCATTTATTAAAAATGACATTTTATTTTAATAAATATTTCCTTTATTAAAGCGATTTAAGTTCCACAGAAAGATAGTAAAAATTTCCCTTAGTAAATAAAAAAAAAAATTACTTGAGTAATTAATAAAAGAGTACTAAATGAATATATAATAATAAATTAATACATATTGTAAATACATACATATTACATTCACATACTTGCATATTATTAACAAATATGTTTACAAAATAAAACTAATAGTTATAACTTATAATTGTAATAAATGTTTGTGTTAACTTTTGCTTTTCTTAAATAATTATTTATTAAATTACTACTATATTTAAAATACATTTTTATTATTATTTCTGTAGTTATTAAATAATTGAGTAAAGTGAACATAAATTAATTAATTAATTAATTCCCATTTTTATGTAAACATTTTCTCTAGGTAAATGATTATTGAAATACTACAGAAAATTATACATATTTTCTTTTATTAATTTGTAATATTTCTGTAGTAATTAAATAATTGAGTAAAAGGGAAAATAAATGACTGAATGAATAATTAAATCAATTACATAAATATTAAAACTATTATCTTTGTTTAGTAAATAAATAAACATTGAATAATAATATTTCCAAAAAAAAAATTTTTTTAGTTCTCTATTTACTTATGATTTTCTTTTCTTTTAATCATTTAGATCTTACTGACACAGAAAGCAGATGTAATAAGTGGTGACATAACAACGCCTGTCAGTGATTAACATGAAAACAAGTGAATTTGACTATACAGTCAAAGAATGTATGTACATAAAGATTCTTCTCTGATATCTGACCTCATAACTACAGCTGAAAGTGACCAGGCAGGGGGAGAACATTCATCTTCTCAAGAAGGTGTCACCCTCCTCCGTCTGTCTGTGCAGCTGACCAATGCAGCTGGTCCACCCCGACCCACCCATCAACCACCCCAGCGCCCTCCAGCCGACCAGCCATGCTGCCATATGCTTGTGTGTCAACTAAGTCTGGGTCTATATATGACCTGGGTCTATTTAAATCACAGGAAATACAGATCTAAGATGGACAGTCCATCAATTGTTCATAAATATCCTCTCTACGAACAATTCACCTAATTGTGCTGAAGCTTTCAGGAGGACAGAGTTTATGCATGAGGTCTTTGGGTCACATTGTGCTTGGGAGGTCTCTGCATGAATTCCACTACAGTACAAGGGGTGATGACTGACGGGGCCAAGCTGTGACTACAGTTAGAACGGACGCAACAAGTAAAAATCGACCGAGCGACCTCTGCGCTATTTGATGTCAATCAACCGATCCGTTTGGAAGTGAGTCAAATTCCATTCCCATTACTTTCCCAGACATCGATGTGCCATAGACGCAACACTAAATAGGCCACTGTAAAAAAAACGCCACTGTAATAGGGGTGTGGCACACACACACACACACAGCTTTAGGCAACCCTACAAGCATTTCTCTCAGATAGCTCATTCTTCTTGCTTATTTTTCCTTGCCACCATCTAAATGTATTCTCAGCTGCACATTTTAGTCTTTTTTAATCTTTTTTTTGCATGCGATCCTGCACGTGCTACTCTGTGACTGGCCTATCTCCAACCTCTTAGATCTTACTGAGAGCTGGATGCGGTTTCCTTAACATGCTGGATGGAAACCACAGCCCACCTACTTCTCATTCAACATCGCTTAGGGAATCTGAAAGGGTGTCCTAATGCTCTCGCCCAAACCTCAACCCAAAGAGCTTCCTTTGAAAAGAAACAAAGGCACACCCGCCACCAGCCGAGCCGAGTGGGAGCTCCATTCGACCGTCTCCGAACAGCTATTTCCAGCATGGTTTACTCTAAAACAGATCAAATTAGGTGCATTGTGATGTCATGTGGATATGTCATAATCAGATGGGTGGGGAAGCATGATGATGTCTGTTCTATTGTGACAATCATTTCAATACAAGGCTTGAGCAAATGCACAAATATATAGAAGTATGGGGCATTAAGCTATTATAAATCAAACCTACAGGCTTGAGGAAGGAAATCTGCTCATTTTCCCCTTGGTTTGCAATGCTTTTTTCCATGATCCACGTTGTGTTTATGGAAGCATATGGGTAGCATTATTCAATTTGGGATGTAATATGCAAAATGACAATGCAATATGTAAAATGGCAATGCATTTCTGTATTTACATTTACATTTTCCAATACATTTGTGCAACGTTTGGTGCAAAATGAAAATGAAAATTAAATTACATAATTTTCATTTGCCATTTACTACACCAGTTTTAATATGTAAAATGAATATTAATTTTAACGCTTTATAAGTTGCAAAATTAAAATGAAAATGTATTACAGAAATGATTAGATATGTCTAACATGTTAAAGCAAAAACTGTGGCAAAATGATCATTTAAATGCTATTTTTCTTAATTGCATTAACACTCACAGTCAAGACACTTACGATTGCATTTTCATTCGGTGTCCCGCAATGAATGTAGCAAAACTCAATGTGCACATTGAAAATGCATTCCGAGCCGATCACGTGTCCCCGCCCTCGCGCCACGTCAATCATTGTGTGAACAAGGCGGGGCTTACAGAAGGTCAGAGACTCAAGTCTCAAGAAGAGGATTCAATCAAGTGAGACAACATGGACAAGGCAGTTGGTCCGTGTATGTTTTGATCATTTCGGTTTATGGCTTCAATATTTCATTCGGACTTGTGGGCGGAGCTGAAACGCTGCTTTCATCTGATTGGTCGAATCGGATCGGTTTTCATCTGACAGCCTTCAGCTCGGTCTTGTCATTCTTTCAGGCAAAATAAGAGTCAGTGCGAGTGAAGCACTGTAATGTCTGAAACCACCGCTCACTGTTAATTAGCATAATATTTGAATCAGATGTAGCTGGGCACATAATTCGTGCTGCTGAGACCTGCAAATTATTTCTAGGTTGTAGTATTGTATGAATATTGTCCCACTGATAAATACAGTGCAAATAGTTCTGTCCCTTTGGATAACAGTGAAGTGGAAATTAAAATCAATAATAGACTGAACAGTTCCATGTCTGTAACATTTACCACTCTCATCTTTTAAGTCATAAGGCACTAGGTATGTGTGTGTGTGTGTGTGTGTGTGTGTGTGTGTGTGTGTGTGTGTGAGAGAGAGAGAGAGAGACATTAATAAATAATTGTAAAAATTAATATAGTTAAATTTCTAAATAAAAATAGTAAAATTAGCTCTATGCTGCTCAGTGCTCCTGTAGCCTACCCCAGAGCGCCCTCTCGCGGCTGTAGACGGTAATGTTTTCTCTTGGTCTTGAATAAATGTGACATATAGTCCAGTGCGACTTATATATGTTTTTTTCCTCGTCATGACGTATTTTTGGACTGATGCAACTTATACCGAAAAATACAGTTAACATTATTATTATTATTTATTATGAGAGTAATTGACACAGACTAGAACTTTAATGTTTCACCCAATTCAGCTCATATCTTTAGACTCGTCCGACTCGTGTTGCTTGTATAACTGGCCAGACTTACCTTCCCAAAAAATCCTATTTAATTTTATTTCATAAATTTAACTATATTTATTTCCACTTTACTGTTATCCAAAGGGACAGAACTATTTGCACTGTTTTTAATAGTAAAATTAGCTCTATGCTGCTCAGTGCTCCTGTAGCCTACCCCAGAGCGCCCTCTCGTGGCTGTAGACGGTAATGTTTTCTCTTGGTCTTGAATAAATTTGACATATAGTCCAGTGCGACTTATATATGTTTTTTTCCTCGTCATGACGTATTTTTGGACTGATGCAACTTATACCGAAAAATACAGTTAACATTATTATTATTATTTATTATGAGAGTAATTGACACAGACTAGAACTTTAATGTTTCACCCAATTCAGCTCATATCTTTAGACTCGTCCGACTCTTGTTGCTTGTATAACTGGCCAGACTTACCTTCCCAAAAAATCCTATTTAATTTTATTTCATAAATTTAACTATATTTATTTCCACTTTACTGTTATCCAAAGGGACAGAACTATTTGCACTGTTTTTATCAGTGGGACAAAATTCATACAATACTACAACCTAGAAATAATTTGCAGGTCTCAGCAGCACAAATTATGTGCCCAGCTACATCTGATTCAAATATTATGCTAATTAACAGTGAGTGTAGTTTCAGACATTTCAGCTGAAGGCTGTCAGATGACAACCGATCCGATTCGGCCAATCAGATGAAAGCAGCGTTTCAGCTCCGCCCACAAGTCCGAATGAAATATTGAAGCCATAAACCGAAATGATCAAAACATACACGGACCAACTGCCTTGTCCATGTTGTCTCACTTGATTGAATCCTCTTCTTGAGACTTGAGTCTCTGACCTTCTGTAAGCCCCGCCTTGTGCACACAATGATTGACGTGGCGCGAGGGCGGGGACACGTGATCGGCTCGGAATGCATTTTCAATGTGCACATTGAGTTTTGCTACATTCATTGCGGGACACCGAATGAAAATGCAATCGTAAGTGTCTTGACTGTGAGTGTTAATGCAATTAAGAAAAAATAGCATTTAAATGATCATTTTGCCACAGTTTTTGCTTTAACGTGTTAGACATATCTAATCATTTCTGTAATACATTTTCATTTTAATTTTGCAACTTATAAAGCGTTAAAATTAATATTCATTTTACATATTAAAACTGGTGTAGTAAATGGCAAATTAAAATTATGTAATTTAATTTTCATTTTCATTTTGCACCAAACGTTGCACAAATGTATTGGAAAATGTAAATGTACATACAGAAATGCATTGCCATTTTACATATTGCATTGTCATTTTGCATATTACATCCCAAATTGAATAATGCTACCCATATGCTTCCATAGTGTTCGCGTCAGTCACAATCGGTCAGACAGTTGCTCTCTCATAACTGCTTGATTTAATGCATCTACTAAACACACGTTAGAACGTAATGGTTTATTCGCTACACATTGACTCGCTTGACGCGAGCGACGCGACGTAAGCAGAAAAACAGCTTCATTAATTAAATAAGGAGCGTTCCGGTTTTGTAGCGTCGCGGTTGGAGATGGGGCGTGAATTTCATAAGAGTCCTAGAACGCAATGCCATGCTGCAGTACTGCTTCAAGACATAAATTAAACACCCTGACAGCTTAATTTCGCTAAAACATCACAAGTATACCGGCTCCAAGCACCTGAGCAACGCAATGTAACGTAGCTACGCGGAGTAGGGGATCAGCGAGCGTTGCGTTTAGATCAGCCTTCGCGCAAACCAAATAGCTGCATTTATTATCACAATATTGAAACTACTTCTAAACATGCTTTAAACTTAGTAAATAATCAAAGAAGATATTCCATAACTCACGGTTATGCGGGGAATATTCTTCTTGCCCTGATAGCCAGACATCTTCTTTATGCTCTATTCCCTTTGATGAACCGTTATCACTGTGATAATGGATGCAACGCTCTGTTTGGGAGGGGAAATGGCTTGGTTTAAGACCTTTAGGGATTAGGAGGCGAACGGAGGAGGTTAAAGCGCTAGAAATGTAAAGGACAAAGGACCTGTGCCCAATATCTCCTCTCCACTGATGCACCTAGTCCACCCAGACAGTCTGAGACAAAACGAGAGATTTTCATAGCGGAGAGCAGCGCGCATGCGCACAACCCCGCCCTGGATAGCCAGCAGCTCCTCCTCTGAGTCCACAGAGGCTGACCAATGATTCAGACAATGGGTTTAATGGCACACACCGATCAGAGTTTGCAAACCAAAACTGTGCGATGAATAATAAACATAATTTGTATGCAAACGATTATGCAGATTAATAAGAGTGTCAATGACATGGCACTTTCTTTTCTGGACTAATTGATGATTAAAAAAAAAAAAAAAAAAAAAATGGATTTACTGAGATTAACAATGATTTTACACACACACACACACACACACACACACACACACACACACACACACACACACACACACACATACATACACAAATATAAGGCAGATATATCTTAGGGTAATATAGATCATATATTATTCAATATGTATTCTATTATAAATATATATATATATATATATAGATAGATAGATAGATAGATAGATTGATAGATATAGATATAGATATAGATATAGATATATAGATATTCGTTATATTATTCATTGTTCAGGATATATGTATAAATTATCTTACAGTATTATTTAATTCTAAACAAACTAAGAAATATCGACACACAGTCAATAAGAAAATAATATTCAAATAAATTAATACAATAGATCAACTAATATAAAAAAATGTTTATATAAAGGCTTGTTTTATTCAAATAAGTAACCCAAAGAAAACGTCTTGATATTCATGATGCAAGCATTTTTGTCAAATCATTTTTCCTTTGAGTATTATGTTTGAAAATAAGTGGTTCGATAAGTTGTATGCACAGTTATCAAATAAATGTGACTTAAAGACTTTTAAACTTGAAAGAAGTCACTTGAGTGGTAATAAAACAATTTATGTTTGCAGGTTTTAGCTCTAGGAATTTGTAATACCACACATAATGCCTTCTTGAAGTTAATCTTTTGCCCCAGACATTAGTTTATTAATATGCAAACACTACAGCTCAATATCCGGGTCCTTCTGGCTGCTTTGGGCTCAGTGCAGCAGACCTAAACATGGTATTGATCTCTGCAGTCATTAAGGCCTATCAGTGAAGAGAGAAAAAAAGCATAAGAGTGGCTTTAAATCACACTTGCCAAACATAGAACATTTTCCTGTTTGGTATGCTGTGTGACAGAGCGTTTTCTTGACTACAGGATCATATTACCATGTATAAATGCACTGAATCATATCATCTGACAACATTCAGTGAAAAGGCTATATAATTTTCTCCTCTTAAATGAAAAAGGAGGGTAATTCTGAAAATAATTCTGAGTGGAGGTGATTCTGAGTCATATGATCTTTTTAACAGGTCCCAAGTTATTGCTCTTAAAGCCCCATTGGGGCGTACTTCAATCACAGCTCAGCATCACTGTCAGTGTAGCTATGGTTACCGCATCCAGATACCAAGGCCCACACATACTGCCTCTTGAATTATTGGGCTCTTAGGAACAACTGGACTGTAAAAAACCTTACTGAATGTTTTAATCATCATTATTTTTAAGGTTTGTACACTTTTTTTTTTTTTTTTTTTTTGAAAACAAAAAACAAATTACCTGTTGCTATAAGGGCTGCATTTTATTTCTAAATAAATTACCGGTAGTTCTAAACTTTGTTATGTATAACATGAAAGACGTTTTATGTATAATTTACCTTTTATTCTGTGAGAACAGCAAATATTCAAGGCTTAATATAATTCATAATT